>NC_064408.1:48246212-48549242 GCF_023375975.1 Astyanax mexicanus
TCCTTTATCTCCTCGTGCTCATGTTTCTGTCGTATTTTGCGGCTAGCGCGAGCGCTTACAACTAACACCGCAGACCGCGAGGTGTCGCTGTGCTGCCGTGCTGCCGCTGTTGTGCCGAATCCGACTCCATGCTGAATCCGACTCCCGCTTCGTGGACAGAATTGGCACAACACTGAGGGAGTGAAAACAGCGCTTAAAAATAAATTCGTTTTTTCACGTTCAGTTTTCGTCATTTGGTTCGTTTTCGTCAACAATAATAATTGGTTACTTAGCAACATTGTGATTATCACACCTGAGCTTTATTTAAAATTAAAAATATAATTAAAAAACAGATGCCTTACATTTTCTGTAGCCCGGCCCGAGGAATGTGGTGGGAAATCTCGGTTGTGGGTCGGGCCTCGGGTCAGGTCGGGTTCAGGCAGACAATCTAAGCTCTAAAGTAGGCAAACATTGCATTTTATTGGTTGATTTTAAGCTCAAATTCTTAGTATAGCAATGCCATCTCAATCTTGTAGCTCAACAATAATTCCTGAAATTATAATAAAGCCTTTATTAGCAACAACATTACAGAATCATTTTAAATGACTAGGCTAGGCATCCACAGCATACTTAGCATTAAACATATAAATCCTTAGTCTTGCAATAAAATTCCCAACTAATGTAAGTGTGTTCTCCATGTTCTTATTTGTTTTTAGCTTCAGTTTTGTATTTATGTTGGTAAGAAACACCCTCCTCCTCTCCTCCCTACAGTAGGGTCTCCGAGCCTTTGCTGGCTGCACTTGAGCTCAGCCATGTCTGATCAGTACAGCTCGCATTCGGCACCACTTTGACATTCCCGGTGGAACTAACCGGGTCGGCGCTCCTGTGGCTTTAAGTCGGATATGTTCTCCGCTGCCAGAGAGCCTGCTGTTAGGATTATGATTTTTTTTTGTCTCCTCTTTTTCTTCCCTTCTTTATCTGAGCGATGACAGAAAATCCTCTCCAAATGCAGTGTGGTTTTCTGCAGCGCCAATCAATAAAACTCCATCAGAGCAGGCAGGGGGAAAAGAACGACAGACAGAGGAGAAAAAGACAAGGTCTTCTCTATCCTCCTGTCTGCGCATCCCTAGTCGGCCGTCTTTGTGCGCTTCAGGTCGAGGTTATGAAAATGGCAGAATTACATCATGGCTTGGCGCCTTTCCATCACCTGTAGAAACAGCGGAAGAAAAGCCTGTGAATCAGTTTTTATTGCGAGTCAGAGGCTGGTATCACTTCTAACATCTTGACATGCCGCGTCCTTAAAGAAACTGTAGTGCTGTATAGAGTAGTGATGAAAAACCCCAGAGTCTCGGCTCTGCTCCAGACATCGTTTCACTTCAAAAGAGCCGAGAGATAGAAGAGTCTCTCTCTTTCAAATCAAACCAAATCAAGTCAGAATACTTTATCGGCATGACAGCAAAAGTCTTATATTACCAAAGATATACAGTAAATGCTAATCATGCTATCTCTATGTGCATATCTATCTATCTATCTATCTATCTATCTATCTATCTATCTATCTATCTATCTATCTATCTATCTATGATAAAAAACATGGAATTCTATGAAAGTAATGCATACAACAAGAAATGCAACAAAATATCATTTAATATGATCATTCAACAATTAAATATACGACAAAAATATTTATAGATATTTTGTTTCTGCTTTCTTGCTCTCTGTCTCTCTGACTCATCGTTTATTTCTGTCTCCTATATCTTTACAAAAATATCTATATTTTTCTATTTTCTTTCCAGTTTTTCATTCTTCCTCATTTCTTTCCCCTTGTACTTCCTTTTTACTTTGTCACTCTCCTACTTATTCTTTCTTTCTCTTTTTCTCCCAAATTGTCTCCCTTTCTATTTATTTGTGTCATATTTCTTTCTCTTTGTTTGTTTCTTTCTTTTTAATTACTTCACTCTTTCACTTTTACTATTGTACACCCTGCTTTTTTACCCCCTCAATAGTAAATTTTCACGCCTTGTGCTCCAAGCTGTTAAAATAGCATTGGAGTTTATGAATATATCTACTCTGATGGGAGGTCTGGAGTTTTGTTCAGGTAAATTTCTGCCATGTTGTTATTTTGGCGACAGAAAACACAGGTGCGCCACTGACTGAAATGAACCTAGACAACAGTCAACAGTCCCTTCCTAGGCGTGCCCAGCATGTGTTGCCCCCGCTCATTAAACACACTCACACAGACGCACTGCAGAACCGCAAACCCAATATTTAACTCAACAATAAACAGAATAAACAATAAAATTACATTGCTGTTCCCTTAAATAAGCTGCGGCGTACCTTTACAGTGTGAACACACAAGTCAGTATCCTCTGCTAGGTCATACAAAGCGCAGCGCTGTGAAGATACGAACGTGCCAAAGTCAGAGCTCACCTGCATCTTAAAGGGAAAGGCAAGTGAGACACTGATTGGTTTATTTCACGTTACGCCCAAAACAGTCGTAAAAAAGCTGTATTTTTGTGCCCTCACGATAACCTAAAGACACACTAGCACACCCTAAATGCATCTGTGCATTTTGCAGTTGACCAGTGCACTAAAAGATCACTAAAATAGGGACCATAGTCTTACACATTCTTTCTTTCTTTAAGTCACTCTTTTTGGTTATCTTTTTTTGTCTTTTTTTTCTTTCTGTCGTTTTTTTCTTTTTTCACTCATTCTTTTCTCTATCACTTACTTTAATTCTCTGTTTTCATCTCTCTCTCTCTCATTCTCTCTTTCTTTCTTTCTTTCTTTCTTTCTTTCTTTCTTTACCTAACTACCTCACTTACCCCTTTTTGTCTCACCTTCCTTCATTCTCTCCCATCTTCTTTCTTCTTTTTTCTGTTGGAGTGCAGAGTTAGCTACACTACAGCACATTGTGAACAGAGAGGGTTAAGTTTTTCTCTATAAACTTAATAAGAATATTAAAAAAACAATATAAAACATTACTTTTTAGAATTTAAAGGAATACAGAATGTCCTCAGACTCAGATGAGCAGCGTGCAGTATCCGGCTTCTCCTCCGCAGCCCCTTCCCTCAGAACTGACACGGTGAGGTCAGTCTCTTTGTTGCTCAGCAGGTTTTCCTGGGGGCAGGAGTGACCGCTGCTTTGATGGAATCCAGTGGGCTGTCTCCACTGTAAAAGCTGGAGAAGGGAAGGGGCGATCAGCTGTGATGTTGCAGCTGTGGCATTTATTACTGTAGCCTCTGCTGTGGACTGGAGCTACAGGGTCGAGTTTAATGGGTCGTTTTACAAGCGGTGGATAACGTTGGGTCCACCAAACCACCAAACTGAACTCATACACTGCTCTTACTACATACTCATTCTCACAGGGCAAAGGTCAGTGAGTTGGGACTCTATAATGACTCACCACCGATGAGGTAAAACCATTACGCTGGAGGTTTATGGTCATTTTCATTCCATTGAAAATCGATTCATCAAACCACAGCCTTAAACCATGACAGTGCCAAAAACTTGGCAGCTTCTCCTTGTTCATGTTTGTCATAAAGGTAATGGGCGCTTTTGCAGTCTGGCTCTCCTACACTATAAAAACTAAAGATTAGATATGGCTAATCGAGGCCAGATCAGTGCAGCATCTGTGACGTTTTCACATCGTTACAGAAAGGTGCTTTCAGAGAAGTAGAGTGTACACAGTGCCGTCAATCACCATTACATGCCTGAATGGTGTACTACATTATCACAGGCAGATTATGAGATGTAAACAATGAAGACCTAATTAAGATTAAGTGGAAGCAGGTCTGCACTGCACTAAAAACCTTGTTTAAAACTCTACAGTCAATGGAACTCATTCACCATCATCTTTCCAAGAATTCTCTTAAATACCTTCCTGAGAACAGCCCTAGGCCTAAAAAAGCTGAATCAGACTTAGTTTTTTTTAAAAACCATAGAATTGGTCACTCTAATGGTATGCTCTAATAATGATGGATCCCATCGACATTGGAAACTGAACAAATCCCAAAAAAAAAAAAAAACAATCAGTGTGCAAGTAAGAAGACATTACACTCCCACATTTTATTATGCCCTTAACATAACTGTTTGATAATTTAATCCAAAACAATCTTATCCAATAAAATAAAAAGCCAGAAACCAGTGATGTGTTAAAAATTTCAGAGGTCAAGAAAAAGACCTTTTTGAAACAGGTCCACTGTTCTTCCATTAACAATACCAGGTAGGTATGGTACCAGTCAAAAAGAACCTTGAACAACAAGCACAATGAACATTTAAGTTTTGCTCAACTTATGCACAATATTACTGGTCACAGATTACCATGACACACATACTGGAGAACCTTTTGCCTTTAATATATATAGCTCTGGAAAAATATTAGACCGTTTTAAAATAATTGCTATTTATAGGTATGAGTTTGAGTAAAATTAGCATTGTGGTTTTGTTCTATAAACTACTGACAACATTTCTCCCAAAATCCAAATAAAAATATAGTCATTTAAAGCATTTATTTGCAGAAAATGTGAAATAATCAAATTACCAAAAAACATACAGTGCTTTCAAACCACAAATAATGCAAAAAAAAACAACAACTTCATATTCCTTTAGAAACAACAATACTAAAGTTTTATCTAAGAAAGAATTAAGAATCATTCATTGTTAGAATAACCCAGATTTTAAATCACATTGAGCTTTTGCGTGTCTCAGCATGCTCTCCATCAGTCTTACACCCTGCTTTTGGGTGACTTATGCCACTCCTGGCTCAAACGTTCAAGCTGTTCTTCCTCTTGATTATATTCCATAGGTTTTCAATGGGGTTCAAGTCTGGACTTGGGCTGGTAATGACATTGTCTTGATCTGGTGGTTCTTCATCCACACCTTAATTGATCTAGCTGTGTGGAATTGAACATTGTCTGTTGATGGGTATGTAAGATAGCAAAAAGCATTGCCGTGTGCCTTGAGCAGAGTGTACGATAGGACCCTCAGTGTTTCTGCAGAAAGCTGCAAAGTAATACCAAACACTGTCAATAATGTTGAGGTGTGGTCTTCATTCTTCTGAGGACATCAGTGGACAAACTGTGTCTTTGTTCACCTTGTTCAACTGTTTTTCTTTGTGTTTTGATCTGTTTGCTTATATTAGAAATCTTCTTATACCTACAGTGTTGAGTCATCTTCTCATAGTAGGAAAAATGGACAGAAACTCTAATCTAATGAGAGAGTGGAGTTTGATGCTCTTATTTAAAAGCTTTAGGAACTGCAGTCCTGCAGGCTTGTTAGGATCTAAAATTCTCTGAATCATTGAATCAGTTTTGAACTTCTGTAGACTTGACTTTCTATCTAATCTCCTCAGACAGATCTTCTGAAAAGTTTGGATATTTTATTTGATAGCTGCTTTGATTTAAATATAAGTAAACGGAAGTTGATGTCTGACTTTTACACAGTACTTACACAAGCAAGGAGTCAGATCTATGTGCCAAACCTTGTGCATGTCATTTTATCCTGAAGTTCGAGGGTTGTAAGCTATGCACTGTGTTCCATAGCTGTAGTTACTCTAAAGTACAAGTAAAAACCAGTGATGAGAGTAACGGCGTTACTTTTTTCAGTAACGAGTAAACTAACTAATTACTCTGACTGTAACTATAACGCCGTTACCATTTCACTTATGATTGACTACACCTGTTGCTTCATTTAAATAAATAAAAACATGACAGATACGCCCACATGGACACGCCCACATGGCAAGCCCAGTCATCAGGTGTTCTGTCGAGTTGTGCTACCCTGTCAAACCGTGCTACTCTTATGTGTATATTTTAAGGGAAAAATACAAAAGAAAAACACAATATTAGAGCATGTTTCCAGTAGGAAGTTCATGTACTATATTTGGAAAGCCTAAATCACCGTTTCAGGGTAAAGTTGTGGTAGCAAGAGTTTTTAATACTCTTTTTTTTTATTTTTATTATTATTATTATTATTATTATTATTATTATTATTATTATTATTATTATTAATAATAATAGGGGGCCTTGACACCTTCAAGTTGTAAACAGGTGGGCAATAAGTTAGAAAAGGTTGACAACCTTATAAAACTCCTCTAAAAGGTGGAGGCCGAGGGGGCTGCTGTTAATGCAATAGTAACGCAATAGTTACTTTTACTGGTAACTAGTTACTTTTATAGTGGAATAACTCAGTTAGTTACTTTTTTGGAGAAGTAACTAGTAACTATAACTAATTACTTTTTCAAAGTAACGTGCCCAACACTGGTCAAAACAGAACAAAAGTACCAGGCCCGCATAGGCAAAGACACCAGTCTGAAAAGTACAGCAGAAACTCTGTTCTAAGATATAAACACAAAAAGCAGAGATGTTGTAAAAAAATGCATCAAACACAGGCAATATGTATACAGAACAGCTAAACACAGGAGACACTCATTCAACTTGGTGTTTTATGCTTTTTGAGTATAAGAATTAAATGTCCAGATTAAACGCAGACATACATGTACCCTAGACACATTCAATGAAAACAGGCTGAGATGCATTTTCAGTCTAGTGCAGTCATTATTCTGTGGTGCGATTCTGGGATCAGAAAGTGTCACGGCTCCTCCGGGCCTGAGCGTGTCCCGTTCCTGCAGCAGATGCTGGATGTTGTGTGGTGTGTTAATCAGGTGCACGCTGAGGGAGGTCTGTTTGTTTGGAGATGTAATAAACAGTGTGGTGAGGTGGCGGAGTCCGTGCTGCTCCATACAGTAATGGCCCTGTGTGTGATGTTGTGGGAGGGGGAAAAGATGCCGTGCCTGTGGCTCGTCCAGGATCCGCCTGGTCCTCCACAACACGCAGGCCTGTGTCACCCAGAAATGAACCAGAGCCTAATAGAGTGTGACAGGTATCATGACTCACTCCCTGCAACACAACAAAGACCTGTGTGTGAGGGTATAGATGTGTGTGGGTGAGAACAGGAGACGGGTAGAGTTTCTATAAAAAAAATGCATACGAAATCTCTTTTTCTCTTTCTTTTCTCTTTTTTCCATTTAATGAGTGCGAAACTTAGAGAGTTGTATGTTAACTTCTGCGTTTGCAAATTTATGAATGTTTAAATAATGCTTAGGGGTCAATAGCAGTATACTGCACGTACCATCTCTGTCTGCAACATACAGTACCAGTCAAAAGTTCTGCATTGTAGATTAATACTTAAGCTATGCAATCTATAAGGAAAAAAAAGAAGTGTTAAACAAACCAGAATGTTTTATATTTTAGATTCTTTAAAGTAGCACCTCTTGCTTAGATGACAGTTTTGCACATCTTGGCTGGATTTTTTCAGTCAGATTTATGAGGTAGAGTCACCTGGAATTCAGGCTTTCAGTTAACAGCTGTGTTGAACTTATCAAGAGTTAATTACTTGATATACTTGCCTCTTAATGTGTTTGAGAGCATTAGTTGTGTTGTGTAGTGCACAAAAAAAGCTTATTGAAAACCTACTGTTTTCAACCCATAGCGTGACCCAATCTCCCGGCGCCACCGTCACTGTACAGATCATGACTTTACTTTAAGATAAGGCTACCCTACGGGTTGTAAACAGTGTTTTTTTTTTATAAGCTTCTTGTGCAATTTAAAAGTTATTTATGCCTCGTTTTAAATGTCAGGGCTATCTGGATTCTCTTTTTTAATCATTTTATTTCAATTTTTTCCCATTTTCTCCTCAATTTACACAGCCAATTACCCAACCCACTCATTAGGACTCCCCCTATCACTAGTAATGCCCCATCACATCAGGAGGGGGAAGACTAACACATGCCTCCTGCGATACATGTGAAGTCAGCCACCGCTTCTCTTCGAGCTGCTGCTGATGCAGCATTGCCGAGCAGCCAGCGTGCTTGGAGGAAAGCACAGCGACTCATCAGCTCACAGATGCCCTGTGCTGCTGACAGATGTGGGGAGAGAGCACCTACTAACATCTACCCACCTGGAGGGTGCTGAGCTGCATGAGCTGGGGTTCGAACCTGCGATCTCTAGTGGCAGCGCTTTAGACCGCTGGACCACTTGGCGCCCCTAGCTATCTGGATTCTACCAATGAGGTGTGGAACTACTTTGAGTCTGGATAACGGTGTAAAAAGTGACTTATCAGGGCAAAATATGCCCCAAAGTAACAGTTGTAAAGAGTGCTGGGCAAAAAGCACAAAATTACTCGACCTAGGAAAGCTACAGGAGAACGGTGGTGGGCTATTCAACAAAGGTTAGTACTCTTTATCATGTTTTACTACACCCAAAATCAATTTTACACTGATGTTTTCCTTTAACAGCACCCCGCATAAAAGCATTAAGTATTTTGGTTTGTTTAACACTTTTTAAATTTACTACCTGGTTTCTTATATGTTTCTTCATAGGCTTGATGACTTTGGATGAGATTAATTTAAAACATAGGAAACATAAAAAAAAGAAAAACATTGTATGAGAAAGTGTGCCAATGTTTTCAGCAAATGCCAGTTTTTTCTTTTTTTTTTCTTTCATGTCATGCATACATCCACCCTATAATGGCACACTGGACAGCAGGGTGGATGCTTGCATGCATGACAGCAAAGAAAAATCGCAAATCAAAGCAAAAATTGGCATTTGATACAAAAAATGTGATTGGCTTAAACTGTATACAGAAATAGAAAATAAAAATGGTTGAAACATTTAAATTTCTCTGTAGACTACTTAAAAATAGTTACAAGAGGTAAAGGTATTCTAATAATGACCACTACATATTTCATAATTAATATATATATATATATATATATATATATATATATATATATATATATATATATATAATGACATGCTGCTCTGTGTAGAGACTGTATGGATACTGCATGTGGCTAGAGCTATTGGTAATGTAAAAAGAAAAGTGGAGATAATGCTCCGGGCTGACACAAAATGAATAGTCTGTCCTAGAAGCACCAATTTTATCTTTCAATGGAACAGAATAAATTGTACTTACACCAATCTGTTGTTTCATATTTACTTCAAAAGCCTATTTGAAAGGATGCATAATGTTCCCTTATCCATAATGCCACTTTTACTACAAAAACAGCATTTGTTAAAAAATAAAGAAAATAGATATTGTACAATTTTTGACTATCTTCACCTAAATAGAAGGTGAAAAAAATTAAACCATTCCACCACAAAGACAGAACAGTGTCTAATCTTTAAACTTAAACTGTTCAAAACCAATTTTTTTCAGTGTAGCCAAGAATACTACCACTCAGGCGCCACTCATATAATGTATGATGTATATAATGTATAATATACACCACCATTGTTACTGCTCCAATGCTCAATGCTGTTGGGGGTTAGACCCCTTTAGCATATGCCTGACATTAGTTACGCTTTATTCACCTACGTCACCATCGCCTTCACCGTGAATGGATTCACAAAATTAGTAGAGATCGCCATTTCAATTTAAGATATATGTTAGTTACTGTGCTAGCTAGCTAAGGCCAGCCATATTAATATTTCTAGCCAGTGGATGTTAGCAGAGAGACAGCAATCTAGCTAAACCTGCTTCTCTGGCTATGATTAATCAGCCCTGAACTGGTTATTTTCTAGGTTTTATGTCAAAAATGAATGGAGGGGTAACTTTAGTGAAGCCTTAGCTCTTAAGAGTAGCCTGCATAGCTAGCTAGGTAGCTAGTTAATATCCTACCTGATCTTACAAGAGTGTACACTGACATGCTTAGCTGGACTGTAATTTGCATTTAACGGTCGTGTTAACATTAATTCTATTACAGATTAACATGGACACAAAAGTATGTTTTGAACACTTTACAAAAGAGTGTTTCTTTAAAACACTGGTTGGAATGTGAAAGTTAAAGAAGGATCCTGTGCTAACGTTTTTTGCCTGGACAGATAGTTCAGTGAAGCCTGTGAGGAGGACTGTAGTTAGACCAGAGACTGTAAAAAGATGGACGCCGTGCCACTGTTTCCATTCATTCAATGAAAATGAAGCCAAAATCTTCTGCCATGTTGGCGATCCTGAAACCTGAGTCTGTGCAGTAGAGACCAGAGGAGGGAGAAAGACTGTGGAGAGACAGCCTGCTCATTTGAATAAATAAAAAATAAAACTCCGGGTAGGTATAACCTAGCCCTTTTACAATAACCACACCTTTGTAAATAGAGCTGAATAACGTTTTAAAAAATGAATTCTGTGGGGATATAAAAAATTGACAATATAAGCAGAGGTTACACTAGCTGTTGCATTTAAATAATGGAGGTAGAATTACAGCATATTAGAAAAAAAAAAACGTGATTGAAAGATGTCTGTTTTGCCATTGAAACCTATGGGGATGGGTGGGGTTACACAGCTTTCTGCAACCGAACAGCAGGGGGCGCCCGACCTGTGGTGGCTTTACTTTTGAGAGATGATGCTCTGTCCAGCTATACACAGTCTGAGTTAGACCAACTGCAAGGTATTTTTCTACAGTCACTAAGTTATTTAGTAACTAACTAGCAAGCAAGCTAGAAAACATGCTAGTTTTCAATACAGCAATTTCAACTGGTGGATACTCCCTCACTACCTTGCAATTTCCGATTAAGGAGCGTACCCCCCAACCTTGCTTTGGATTTCTTTATCGGAAATATTTTATTACAGAGAGAAGACAAGCTGTGTGTGTGAAATTCCACATCTGTGTTAGTAGTGGGTGTAAGTTAACATAGCTGAATGCATTTACTAAATGGAATGTTCAAACACATTTGGGTACATTGTGTTTCTGCTGCCTTTCAGCGATGTTTACTCATAACATCTGCTGCTATTTTACTCTTACTGTTTTTTTTTTCCTTTTTTCAGAACATCTACTGGCAATTTTAGTTCATTCACTGTTCACGTTCATTCATCTTTTTTCTTTTTTTTTATTCTATGTCCCTAAATGGTGCAGCATCTCACTGTTTGTTTAGTAAACTGCTTCCAGACTTTTTTCTGCTTGCTTTTAAGTTCCAATGTCATTCGGCTTTTACTTGTTTTCCTCACCACTAATCTTTTCAGATTATAGAACTTAAGGTCTACAGTATGTTCACTATTTCTGCTGCCATTCTTCTACTTTTAATGCCATTTTGCTTTCATTATTTACATTTTTTCTGCTGCCAAAATAGTGTTTCTTTTTACATTGCAGTTTTATTTTTCTTCAATTACTGTCTTAATAACAACTGGTGTCATATTGCATCATATCAAACACATACCACTGTTATGTAACCTTTTATAAATCTACTGCTATTCTATTTCTGATTCAGTTTTTTCCTTATTTCTTCTCTGTCTTCATTGTAAATTAATACTGAGGTCATCCAGGCTATGGAGGAACACATAAGGAATCATGCACTGAATTAAAAAATGGTTAAACACACCAAACTAAATACTGTGAAAAGCATTTAGGTGACTCTTATCTGTGATGCTGTAAACTTGTGGTTACTAAGGCTGGTAACTCTAATTAATTACATTTGTGCAACAGAGAAAACTTTTGATCTTGCTTTCCTGGTGCAGTCCTAATGAGGGCCAGTTTCATCATAATGTTTTTGATGGTCTTTGCAACTGCACTTAAGGATACTTTAAAAAAAAAAGAAAGTTCTTGAATTGTTTTGGATCTACTGGCCATCATTTTTTACATATTTTTTTGTCTTTACTTATTTGAGAGGTTCTTGCCATAATATGTATTTGCTTTCCACAACATACACATCCAGAAATTTGTGCATTTTATGCACTATTCACCATCTTTAATGGAAATTAGTCCTGGATTTGTTTAACCCTTTACCCCTGTAAGTTTCATGTCACAATTAAAGGCAAACTTTTCTACCCCTCAGGTCACGCACCTGCAGATACGTTTAAGATAAACAGTAACATTTTTTTGTTTAAATTTAAAATAATGATTTTTTTGGCATTTGAAATATGCATTTAAGTGTTAAATAATAAAGCTCACACCCTTTTGAATATTTAGCTCTTTATGTTTACTGTCAGTCAGGAGTATGAAGCTGACAAAAGCGTTTTAGCACTCACTACCTCATCTAAAGAACATATGCTGCCGTCTAGCATTTGCTCACCTCCATCTGTTGCCATTCAACCTTTCACTTTCCTATAATGCCTTCATTTGTACAAGTATGCTTTCCGTAATACAAGCTAGCTGCCATGTAGCTTTCCGCTGCCATTCAATCCTCGCTCACCTTTCACCTTTACACAGTGTCGGCTGCCTTAGGGTTTTTACCAGCCTGCTGCCATTCAGCGCTCAACCTGTACGGCCTGTGTTTATACACATTCACTTCTTCCACTTTTACTCGTCCACATCTGCTGCCACTCAAGTCTCTCCCTGCAGCACACATCTGTTGACGCTCTGCTTCCTCTCGCGGGTCGACCGCCGTTCAGCCCTCGCTGGTACACGCCTGCTTCTGCTCAGCCGTCATTCTTAAACGTGTTCTGCTGCAGTTCCAGCTTTTGTTCTTTCCCGCTTGTCAACTCCAGTAGTTGGACATGGCCATTTCCTCCCACACAGCACAACTGTGCTGGAACAAGTGGAGTTTTCCCTGAGTGACCTTTAGCTTCACACACTCTAGTAGCTTTAGGGCTTTCTGAGATTTTAATTATGCTATGGAGGCATTTACAGATAGTACAGCTCTGGAAAAAAAAAGACCACTTTTATTACCAAATGATGAGTTTCTTTGAATTTACCAAACTGAAAACCTCTAGAATATAATCAAGAGGAAGATGGATGGTCACAACCATCAAAACCAAGTTGAACTGCTTGAATTTTTGCACCAGGAGTGGAATTAAGTTATCCAAAAGCAGTGTGTAAGACTGGTGGAGGAGAACATGCTAAGATGCATGAAAACTGTTAAAATTGAAACCAGGGTTATTTCACCAAATATTGATTCATGTGTATAAACTTGTTTTCTTTGCATTATTTGAGGTCCGAAAGCTCTGTATCTTTTTTGTTATTTCAGCCATTTCTCGTTTTATGCAAATACATTCTCTAAATGACAATATTTTATTTGGGAGAATTTGGGAGAAATGTTGTCCGTAGTTTATAGAATAAAATATTTGAAGTGTAAAACAAAGCAGTATTGTTAGATTTGTTTTTTAGTTATTTTTTTAACTTGAATATATAGACTTCAAATATATTCACATCTAAGATATCTTTTCAAAAATGGTTAGACTACAGTGCATAGGAGTGGAAAGCATTTGAATATGGATGATAGTACATTACAGGGCTTATTACTTTGACAAAATACATGAACAGCATCAGGCGGAGTTATTTTTCTTGATAATCAATGGCAATTGTGACATCATTTGAGAGCCGAGAGATATGATTTTTCGTAATGTATTTCTTGCAGATGCTTTACTGCACTGGGATGCATTTTTAGAAAGAGTAAGTTCCGCCATTTCTAACTGTATATGGTTTATGCTGATGCGTTAAGGCATTCCTGAGTAATTAAGCTGAGAACCCAAGGTGCGATTTCGGACGTAAAATCCGTCCGTCGGGTTCTAAGGGTTAAATAAAAAAGTGCTGTAATTTGGGACATAGTGTAGCTGATCCATTATTTAAGGTGGAACGTACAATTAAATTAAGAAGCTGCATAATAAGAAGCAGACTTCAGTATTGTACATTGGAAGAGGAAAAAGTTGCTTGAACAATAAAAACTGCTTCTCGTGTTTAGTTTTCATGCTTGGCTTCCATTGGCTTCTGACCAGATTGCACTCAGTTGAAAAACTCAAACATGTTTTATATGCTCTGACTGCTCTAAACTGTGATCAGGAGGCCAAAAGTCCAAAAAGAGTGTGCCCATCACACAATACTTGATTCTCTCTGTCGACTGTCAACTCGTACTGCTGATAAATCAGCAGACTCGAGCCAGCTAGCACAGCCTGAGAATCAGGGCTTAAATCAGGGCAAAAGTCACACAGTGAACTCCAGCTTAACTCAACATCACTGGACAGAAAAACACGAATGAGGAAAATGTTGAAGGTCAGTTGCTTTACACAAGGGTGTCAAAAGTATTCACATTCATTATTCAAGTAGAAGTATAGATACTGGGGTTTAAAATACTTTTGTAGAAGTTGAAGGATTAACTCAAAGTTTTTACTTAAGTAAAGTGTAAAAGTACTACTTTTAAAAGTACTTAAAGTATAAAAGTAAAAGTAATGTAAGAAAAAAATGACCCTATAAACAGAAGCCTAGGCCTCACTACAGGGGCTTATAGTGCACTAACCCCCCACAAACCAATAGTGGGTCTGAATTTAATTTTTATTTTAGTTAATGTAAGGAGTAGAAAGTACAGATAACTGTTTAAAAAAGTAAGGAGTAGAAATGAAAAAATCATAAAAAAAATAATTACTTCACTAAAGTATAGATACCCACGATTTCTACTTAATTAAGATAATTAAATATTTCTACTTCATTACTTGACACTTCTGGCTTCACATCAACTAACAGATACTCAATACACACACAAACGAGCATCACCACAGAGCTATGAGTGAAATTAGAGGGCCTCTAATGTATGGTTGAGGCACCTCTGACGACATACAGTACCAGTCAAAAGTTTGGATACACCTCTTCTCATTTAACGTAATTTTTTTCCTTTTATGATTTTTTTACATTGTAAATTTAATATTACAGACATTAAAGCTATACAGGGAAACTTGCATAATTATTCTGTAAACAAAATGGATTAAACAAACTAGAATATGTTTTATACTTTACATACATTTATCTTTGAGCACAGATCTGCACTATCTTGGTAATTTAATCTCAGTGTCTTCAGGAGGGAGAGTCACCTGGAATAGATTTTTTAGCGTTTTGAAGGAGTTTCTGGAGGTGCTGAACAATAGCTGCTGTTTTTCTTTGACGCTGTGAATCTCCAGCTCATCCCACATCACCTCAAATCACCATCTCAGTTAATCAGGTTTAGGTCAGGAGATTGTGGAGGACAAACACTTTTTTGTAGTAATACATAATTCCATCTGTTCCTTGATTATTTTCATGTCTTTAGCAATAATCTACTAATGTTACAAATATATTAAGTGGATAAATACTGTAAAATTTGCTAAACAAAAAAAAAGGCAAATTGTGAAAATATCACTTTTTCACAAAAAACAAAAATACCATGTCTAAATTGTAGATGTATATCTTTCCAGGAAGTAAATGTGCAATTAATTAACGTAACTATTGTGCAAGTAATATAGTAAGTACATGATTTTAATAACTACACAGCCAAAAAGCATCCTAAACTTCTTATAGATAATATCAACCACTATTCGCTAGTACAGGAGTCCCTTAGGCTGAAACACAGTTGTGAGCTTCCTATTTCTGGCTTGACAATGGCTTGCGTGTGTTTGTGTCGGCTGGCTTTAGCACTTTAGATTATTCAGGTTGGCACATTTAATCCGTTCAGCAAACAAAAGCCAGCAGGCTCATGGCAGGCATGCTCAAATTGCACTCTAACTCTGATGGATTGATCAATTATTAAATAACAAACAATACAGTCATTTAGAAGCTCCTGTTTCTTATTTTACATGCCTTTTACTCTGGAGTTCAGATGGTGGATTCTTCCAGATCACTGCAGCTGAAAACCTGCGCAGGTAGAAAAATGCTTCCAGGATGCTGAAAGATTTGTCTTCATAAAAACAATACATCAAAACAGAAACAGACTGACGTCCAGCCAAAGAAGAAAACTAATTGTTTAATATACTGTATTTATATTTTGGAGACATTTACTTTAAAAAGATTAGGCACAAACTCTGAATAATGGGAATTACTACAAAGAACGTTTTAATTAATTAAATTGCATTCAGTGCAGTATATAATATAAATCGTTGCTATCCAATGAAATCTAAGAATCTCCAAAATAGCAACTTTACAGGAGAGAGAAAAAAACTTCTAAACTCTCAATGGAAGTCAAAGAAAAATAATTTATTTCGAGCCATTTTAAAGTATTTCGATTGGTATGTTCATAAAAAAAAATGGTACAGTGTAAGGGACAGTTTGTCTCTTAAAATCAACAAAATTGGAGGTTACCTGTTTTTCACTGGATAGCGACGAAATACTATAACACATTTGTCACCTTGACAAATCTTTTTTTTTTATCTATGTATAGATCTGACAACCTGTGTGGTTTAATATTGGGCTGTATTGAATTCATTGTGTCATTTCATTGTGTTATGTTTTGCATTATTTTTCAGCCTTTTTTATTGACATTTACAATTTACCCTATGTTTGTTACAATTTAAAATCTGTTAAAACAATATACACTAGCGTGCTAAAAGTCATTGGATACCAGTATGTAGATTCATTGTAAAATGTTACCTGAATTATCACAATTCAATCAATGCCTAGTGAATGACAGATGGATGGAAATTCCATTTCTAAAGTTAAGTGGGCATTTACCATCCCCAGTGTTGGGAGTAAGTTACTAACGCCGTTACTTTTTTTCAGTAACGAGTAATCTAACTAATTACTATGACTGTAACTATAACGCCGTTACCATTTCAGACACCCCGTTACTGCACGTTACTTTAGCAGCTCTATGAACTTTTTTTTTTTTTTCGCTTTGCCCTGGTTAACCCCTCCTCTGTCCGGTGAACTTGAGCTTCTGGCCGCTGTGCCTGTGGTTTGGCGTGGTGAAGTGAGGCACAATTGTGACGATTTGCGTGCTCTAATCAATTCAGTGATTGCCGTGGACAACCCAAGTTCCGAATTAAGGACGTTAAGCTCTTTTTAGCTGCTCCGGTTTTTGTGGTGCTGCTGCTTTCTATTTTAGAGCTTAGATTCTCTGCCCGAATCCCACCTGACCTGAGGACCGACCCGAAATCAGGCTCCTATTTTTATTTTATATAAAGCTCTGGTGTGATAATCACAATGTTGCTAAGTAACCAATTATTATTGTTCACTAAAGCGAACGAAATAGCGAAAACTGAAAGTGAAAAACATTTGTGTTAACTGAATCTAATAAAAACGGTAATTAAAAGGAAAAACATAACTATCTCGAACGATATTTTGTGTTTATAAAACTAACTAAAACGAACTGAAATTACTGATAGAATACCCTCATTTTTGTGTTTAATTTATTTATAAGCGCTGTTGTACAGCGGAGTTGTACAGCGGGAGTTGTTGTGCCGAGCGCGCGGCACCTAGTTCTTGTGTAAAGCGCTCGCGCTAGCAAGCCCACCCTAAAATGAACAGAAAAAATAAAAACAAAATAAAATTAAACTATAATAAAAATGAAAACTGTAATCACGTAGCTCTGGGCGCACGTGAACGCCTCCGCGTTTGACTTGCAGCACTGTGTTTAGCTGTTCTTAAAAATCATTTAAATTAAATAATAGTTCTATGCTTCTATGTTACAGTGTTAATTAACATAATTCTGATTATATTTCGCTCATTCAATCAGCCCGAAAACAGACAGTTTATGGGGCGGATCGGGTCAGGCTCATAATGACAGTTTATGGTTCGGGCTTGGGCAGAATGTGCACGGGCTCCGGCTGGGTCGGATTTTTTGGGCACGATCTAAGCTCTATTCTCTTTTGGTGAAGCTGTTATATTAATACCATTTTAACGGGCATTAAATTGTTGTTTTTGTCCATTATTTTGTTTTATATATACATATTTCTTTTGAGTGTGGCTTGGTTTGTTAAATTTCATCCCCAGACGCGTTTTTCCGCTTTTTTCAGTATTACAAGTTTTAGTAATTTTCTTTGGTTGTGTGGAGAATTTCGTTTTATTTTTTTGAAATTCGTTAGATTATATTTTTGTCAACATTTTGGGTTTATTTTCGTTTGTTATTTTTTGTTATTTTTCTAATAATAATAGTAAATGCATAATTGATTTCCTTTTTTTGACGGGCGAATAATAAAAAGTAACGCGATAGTTACTTTTACTGGTAACTAATTACTTTTATAGTGGAGTAACTCCGTTAGTTACTCAGTTACTTTTTTGGAGAAGTAACAAGTAACTATAACTAATTACTTTTTCAAAGTAACGTGCCCAACACTGACCATCCCTCAAACCATAGTGACCCATGTATATACTAGTGATATGTTATGGGAAGTGTTATCACCCACAGTGGACAGTGCAGTGGGTGAAAATGATCATGATTAGTGGCATCTGGTTAAAACTGTCAACAGTGTGAACAGACACGTGACAAGTGATTTTGAAACTGGAATCTGATTACTGATTATTCCTTTAAAAAGTTACTTTATGAATTGCTTGATTTTAAAAGTAACTAAGCTACTCTCAGGTTACTTTATTAGTTGCTTTCAGCAGCTGCCGACAACAACACCCCCTCCACACACACACACACACACACACACACACACACACACACACACACACACACACACACACACACACACACACTCACACACTCACACACACTCACACACCATTGCCGCCTTAACATAACAGTTTTGCCAAAACTGTGTGTGTGAGTTTTCAGCCCGAGTGCTAGTTTTAGCCTGTTAGCTCGCCTGTTGTTATTTTGGCATGGTTGCGGCTGACGACAAACATTGTAAGTTCCAGAAATAAAGCAACAACTGTATTCCTTTATCCTGATTGGAAATAGTAACGCATTAGTTCTCTCGTTTCTGAAAAAAAATGGTCAGATTAGAGCAAAGCGTTACTAAGTAACGCGTTACTGAAATCAATGCAAGTCACTCTGGCAGAGATCCACATTTAATGGAGGAGAAACTAAATACATATCCCATGGGTCAATGCAGCGATCCATGGGACATGGCAAACAATTATTGGAAAAAGCATTGCTGAATTACTTTATTAGTCAGGTAAACCCACAATAATGGTGTTGTGAAAAAACGCTGCTGGGAAAAAACAGTAGTTTTAGCTTTTTTATTAAAAGGCACAATTTTGTTCATTAAAATATGACAAATTCTCACATTGCTGGCTAAAAGCATCCTAATCCAACATCAATGAACGTCTGCGGGGAGAATGCCTTGAAGCATGAAACCGTTACAGATATTCCACATGAAGCATTAACCAACGTCTAAGCTCTCCAAAAGAGTCCGTCCTTTTGTTCCCTACGTGACACAAACAGAACCTGAGCTGGAAGAAGAGTGGCCAGGAGCTGGACGTAGGACCAAGAGAATAAAGCAAGAGATGGAGAGACAGAGAGAGAGAGAGAGAGAGAGAAAGAGAGAGAGAGAGTGTGTGTATGTGAAAGAGAAAGAGAGAGAGAGAGAGAGAGAGAGCTTTGTGTACAGATGGGATCAGGGTGCTCTGTGTGCTGAATAATCAGACTGGGAGCGTTTCATGCTTGACCTTTCCAGGCGGAGAAAGGGGCCGAGGCGAAAGCGTGGCACGCTGCGAAGAGGGAGAGAGATAGCGGCCCGAACTCGCCCTCTATTCTCCCTCAGGCCTCGCCCAGTCGCAGCCAATCTCCATGACATTTCAATACTTCAATGAGAGGTCACGCAATTTGGTAATGATAGCATCAATTTGAGGCCGCGGGACATGCCACTCAGGAAGCGGCGCCGGATAACGGGGGAAGTGAGGATTTAAGCATTTAGCAAATGCCAAGGTAGTAAGAAAATCAGTGATAGGTCCTGTGTTCAGTTACGCACCTGCCATTAAAGCTCCACAATCAGCTAGCGGGCTGTGATGCAGGTGCCTGAATGCATGGAGATTACAGTGTGTGAATTTCAAAAGCAGAGGAAAGCAGGGCACAGATGTACGCTGGGAAACGCATGAAGGATTTTATATATACAGTAGTTACGGTTTTCATCTGAACACAGGAGTTTTTCCTGGAAGGTATATAGGGATGACCATTAGGTGGCCTAGTTAATTGCAGGGCATTAATTTAAGCAATAGAAGACAATAGGGAGAAGATCATCACAGCCGTGATGTTATGACGGCAGGCTAACACCACAAATATTACCTTGAAATTAAAATTCGGGGTTAAGGGGGTTGGTAAATGTTAGGACCGTGAAATAACGCTGAAACTAGTTGATTAAACTAGAATGATGTTTATTACTCAGTATGCTGCCTTATGTTATTTAGCTAGAAGCAATTAAATGCACAGCTGTATATGCTGAATAGCTAGATCTGATGGCTTTTATAGCTATGTATGCTGTATTTATAAATACATTTTTTTTATACAACAGTTAGTTCCGACCTCACAATCTGATTGGTTGAGAAGTGTTCTTACCGTGCTAATATTTGTGATAACAGCACGGCATTCTCACGTGACTCTTTAGTGTTACAAGGTTTTAAATGAGTAAATGCCTGTTAAATTTGCCATTTGGGGAACATCATACTGACAACTAGATATTCAACACAGCAGGAAAACAGAACTGTTGCTCTCCAAAAAGATGGAATAGGCTATAAGAAGTTTGCAAACACCCTAAACCTAGATACAGCACGATGGCCAAGGTCATACAGCAAGTTTTCCAAGACTGGTTCCACTCAGAACAGGAGATCCCAGATGAATGAGTGCTGCCAGCATTGCTGCAGAGCTTGAAGAATTCGGAGGTCAGCCTACAATCTTTAGACCATGCGCCATACACTGCATCAACTCTGTCTCTGTACATGACACTGTCCTAGAAGGTAGCCTCTTCTGAGGCTGATGCACAAGAAAGCCTGCAAACAGTTTGCTGACGATGTCTACAAGCAGAAGCTGAGCATTAACTTCAGCCCACAAGGTTATTTCAATTCTTCAGTCTCCTCCTAAACAATCACACACTGATGGCATAATCCAAACTAGCAAATGAATACAGCTATAAAATGATTCACCTGCATACTCAGGTAAAAACATCACTGCGTCCAGCTATACAGCATACACAGCAACAGTACAAAGGTTATTCATTCTAGTGATACAGCATACACAGCTATAAACTATCGCACACAAATACACACATATAAAATTATCTTTTAAACTGAAAGAACAAACTGTCCACAGTACTGTATTGGAAAACTCTGGGATTTTTTTTTTTTTACTTTTACTGTAAGTACAGTACTGTTTCTTTTAAGATTTAGTGGGAGTGAGATGGAAGAGGGAGGACCTGGCCTGGGATCTAAGAAACTTGATCTTCCTCCTCTTGCTATCTCCCTCTCTCTCTCTCTTTCTCTCTCTCTCTCTCTCTCTGTGATGGATGTGCTATGATGGCCCTCACATCCGCAAAGCCTCGACCATAAACATGTCACTTCACCAAAGACAAAAGGAACACTGTTTTACTGGCCTCGTCTGGAGGTCTCTCACAAGTACGTGCACATCTAATCTCATCCCTCATTCATTCTCTTCTCACTCCTCACCCACACTTTCTCTCTCTCTCTCTCGCTCTCGTTCTCATTCTCTTTTTCACGCTGAATGACAGACAGAGATGACTCGGATCAAGTGAAGTCACCCCCGTATCACTCAACAGAGGCTTCTTTACAGCTGCCAAAGAATGATGTCTTCCTGTAAAAACTCCACCCCCCCCACCTCCTGCCACTGCGCCCACTGTTTCCACCCATCCAGTGAAGACGATTAAAGAAGAAATAGTTCGGAAATCAGTATTTCCATTTACCTCACTTGTAGCCAGCCAGCCAAGACATGTGTGGTGTCCAAGATTTGCTGGTTGGGTTTTATATTAGAGCTTATTTTGAATGAGTCTAATGTTGCAAATGAGCGCTTATATTCCACCAATCAGACGTGTTCAATGATTTTAAGTAGTCTCAAATGGTTTAGAAGATGGAAAAGTTTTAGGAACTCAAAGTACTTTTGATTAATTTATTTTTAGAACACCTTTATTTCAAATTAAAGTAAAATTAAACTAAACAAATGTGCCTGCTATTATTCTCTTATGTTTTGTACGTAAATTTTAGATTTTTAGAGAGATTTATGTTCAAATGTGTTCTGATTTTTATTTCTTCCATTTTATCCTATCTTCATACTTTTACTCTCAGGCGGATCCAATCAGCTCATCAGAAGTTTTTGGCAGAAAGGTCATTTTAAAAGCTTTGGATTGATTATGTGATTTCTGATACTGTATGTATGTATCAAAAATCAGTGCCATCCAAATTAGTTTGTTTAACTAGATAGATTAGCTAAAACAGCTAATAGGCTAATAATATTAGCCAACAGCAATTATTATTACACAAAGAGCAATAAAATTACTTTTTTAAAATACCACAGTTTTTCTGTAAATATTAATGTATGAAAGGTAAAGGTCCGCACACCTCCAGTAACTTTACACACAGCTTTATAACAAGCATTTGCTAGCAAGTGTATATAATTCAATAAAATATAGTTTAAAGCATTGTTTTTTTTATAAACATATATGTTTTATTGGTTTCACTTTAGAGGAAAAATACTATTTTATTTGTTTACTGTTGTTAAATGCTGTTTAATGTCATATGTTTATATGTTGTATGTTAATAAGTCAATACTCAGAATTGGACCTCACATATGTCAGGTCCAATTCTGAGTATTGATAAAAAATAATTTCTTATTGTAATAAAGAGGGAACATAACTGTAATATTTAAGACCCATGCAATATACATGGTACAACATTTTAATTAATTGTATTTTTAAATTAAGTTCTAAAAATCATGTTTAAACTAGTTATATGAAATGTAAAATGTTTAAAAATAAACATCTGACTTGCTACAATGTTTGGAACAGAGCTAAAATCCACTTCTAAAATGAGCTATTTTCATCTCCAGCAGTAACCCATAAATTAACTCATACATTCTGTAAATAAGGTCACATGATCACACATTTATTCACATACTGTCTAGTGTTGATGATCAGTATGTGTCACTTAGAGACTTTAGGAGTTAAAGTGAAGGACCATTGGTTAAATTGTCATCTAGAAGCTGCTCTAGCAAGAAAAAAAAATAGCCTGGTGACGTTTCATCTTTATCAACCTCAAAATATCTACAAACGTTCATCTTCATTTCTAAAACAATGGCTAAAAAATTATTCTACTCAACTAGAAAAAATACCTAAATTATAAATAAAGCACTGGTACAATCTGCTAACTGAACACTCAAATTTAGAAAGACTTTTTTTTTGTTTGCCATTAAATAAAATGTTAATCACTACAGCAACTGGTCCCCATTTTTTTTTTTTTTTATCCAGAGCTGATCCCTCCACTTATGTTGGTTTATGTAAATACTCTCTTACTTCTTTCAACATACCTGCTCAATACTTAATAATACAATAACACCCCCTGTCTGTTGTCTTGTCTTATTATATGTTGCTTGTCTGTTTTGGAACTACTTCTTTCTCTCTATACTGTTCGGAATTTGTGAATCTGTATATCGTCGCTGTCCAATGAAAAATACTTATCTCCATTAATGTTGATTTTTAGTTTACTAAATAATTTGAACAGACAAACTGTCCCTTACACTGTGCCAAAGTTTCTTGATGAACGGACCAATAGAAACTCTTCAAAATGACCTGAAATAAAATCTTTTTACACTGACTTCCATTAAAAGTTTGCAGGGTTTTTTTCTCTCTCCTGTAAAGTTGCTGTTTTGGAGATAAGTGTTTTGTGCACAAAAAATTGTGGAAATAACATTGACAAGACCAGCTTGAAGCATTTTATTAGAAAGTGATGACACAGTGATTTTAGGTTGTCTTTACCAATTTTCTGCCATACTACTGCTTTACCTTTATCTTTCTCACCACTATGCACGTTGCATCAGTGGACTAAACTCTCACGCCTGTCTTTGTCATTCATCTGTAATGAAGACTTGGAGCCAGTTTAAATCATTTGTCATAACCCTCCAACCCTCTGAACTCTGACCGTTTCATGCATATCTGCTGTTGCTGGAACATTGGCCGCAGATGGCAGAGAGCAGCAATAAAGCATAAAGACATCAAGGCTGGGGTCAGGCCAAATCAGTGATGGGGATTTGATGTGGTTTATCACACGGCGGGATTCCTTTCATGGTTCTTAAGCTTGCTGTTTCATTCTCAGTCCGCCCTCGTTCTGAATAAGTTTGTCGGGATGGCCGGTCGACCTTGATGAAGAGCGCTCCTGACGCAAGCAGTAATGATGCAACAGTTGCAATAAGAAGGAAAGGATTTTTTTTTTGTTTCTTTGCTGATATTAGGTCAACATTAATGGTTCTAACAAAGTTCCAGAACTTTATTTTGTAAATATGCCTCCACCTGACCACGAAAAAAGGAAAATGAAGTAGTGGATGGTAACAATGGAAGAAAAAAGCACTTAAACTACCTGTCAAATCTAAAGAAACGTCTAGGTTTTAAATGGTTTACAATAACTTATTTATTTTTTTGTTTAACACAAAGTTAAATCTATCTATCTATCTATCTATCTATCTATCTATCTATCTATCTATCTATCTATCTATCTGTAATTTTGAACTTCACTGTTTTCAATTTAACTGTAATTTTCAGTCCATCTATTTAATACCACTTATTATTTATTAACATATTTACTACCCACTAAATATTTAGCGTGTAATAAATATTTTAGCATTGCTAAACTACTTATTTAGAGCTCTGGAGCTGCAAGACTAATGTTGCTAATGAATAATTGAAGTTCACACCTCACCAGCCAGAAACATAAAAACTACATGCTTAAATTTTCAACACGCACATCACCTCATCATTCTTAAAAGTAATATGTGATATCACTGGCATATAAACTATTACATATATTAGCTTGTCACCGTCCATAAATGCAGTGTTTATATACAATTATCTGAACCTTCCCTTGCAAACAGAATTTAGTTTGAGCTTAGTTTGATGGTGCATCCATTTTTTTTTCTTTTGAAACATGATCAGATGCACCTGAGAGACAATAGCATGACTCAAAAACATCTGACTTTTTTTGTACACAGGTGTTAACATAGTCAAATTTATAACTTTTTAATATAGTTACATATAAATAGCTGAATATGCCTTCATTTTATTTGTCACTTTTTCAATGTGGAAAAATATTAAAAAGCAGTCTCACTTCATAATATGTGTGTCTAATAACTGTGTAATTACACATTAAAAATAATGTAATAACAGTGTAACTACTAGTAAAGTGTATATTGTTATAGATTTATTACAGTTGTACAGGTTATGTAAATACACATGTGTATAAGTTTCAGGTAGACATAGTAGAATATGTTCCACATCTTCTCGTAATGAAATTCTCACAAGAGCTGATGGATTTAATTTAATAATAATTTAATATTTAATTTAATATAATATAGTCTAGATGGAAACAGGGGTCCACGAGCACATAGTGGATTTTTTTTCGCCACCTATTTTTTCTTAATCTTTGAAGTGTCTATTTTAAGGTTCTGACATTAGCTGTCATCACATATCCAAATGCTATAAAAACATTTGAATGGAACGCTAGAATTGTAGCGTCTTCAATATACAGGTATGTGTAAAATTTTTTACATTTTGTTAAGGGTTCAGGGTTCAGAGATCCACGCGCTGCAGTCAAACCAGGAGGAGACAGACACCAGTGTTGTCCGTGTTGACCCGTGTGCTCCACCAAGCTGTAAAGTGGGGGTACAAGTGTTACGGTTGGGGTAGGTGTGGGATCCAAGTGCAGAGCAGATATGAATATATAATGGATATATATATTTATATATATTTATATACTTATAAGGATATAGTTCTATTTTGTATTATTTAGTTCTAGTTACGGATTGGGATAATAATTTTAAATGTGTTGTGCTTAGGTGAATGTTTCTCCAAGGAGACTGGAGAATGAGTGGGAAAAAATGCCCAACAAGAGGTGTGGAAAAAAAGGCGGGAAACAGAACAAAGGAAATGCCACAAAATGGCTTGTACCAACAAAAGACAGCGTTAAACTTCAAATAAACCAAACTAAAACACAACCAAACTTAGAACTGGCTGAGCACCGCTCAGTCCTCTCTTTATGCTCTCTTTCAAGATATTTTCTTTTCTTTTATTTTATTTTCTTTCTGTGTGGCTTTCTTTTCAGATCTCTTTCCTTATTTTGAGACCACCTTTTTTTTCTTTTCTTTTTTTGTGTGGCTTTCTTTTGAGATCACCTTTTCTTTTTTCCTTTATTTTCTTTTTGTGATGCTTGCTGTGATCACTTTCCTTTTTTGAGATCACCTTTTATTTTATTCTCTTTTCTTTTCTTTTCTTATACCCTCTAGTACCGGTCACCCCTCTGTGAAGGTGCAACAGTGAGGTCTGGTTTGACTGAGGTTTAAATAGGGTAGTGCACATGTGCAGCTGGTTGACACTAATCACCGCCGGGGATTCTGGGAGTTGGAGATTTGGGATCCCACTCTACCATTTCTACCAGTCCCCCTGCTGGCAGCCCGCGGTGCAGCACTGCCCATCACAACAAGTCCAGTGTGATGAGGACCCGGAACACCGACATATTACTGAACCACCTTTACCATGTCAGCAGTGTCAACCTTACCATGTTTCTTGACCATGGAACTGGCTTGCATAGTGAGCTAGTGAATGTGTCTGAGCTAGCTGAAGCTCCGGGATCTAAATACTGGAGCACGCTTCTGGGATACTATGCTTCACCAGTGTTCTTTTAAGAGCGAAGGCAAAGTAGCTCCCTTGAAGAAGCTGCAGCTTGGTACATTGTGGCAGGACAGCAATGAGCTCCAACAGGAGATGACGTTATGTATGTCCATTGGCCAACTGACCTCCATTGATGCTATGAGAACCAAGATGCTGCAAAAGATGGTGGGTGTTAACAGAGCCCTGGATGCAAGTTTTAAAGTAGACAGTGTAAACTACTGGGTTTCCTGCTATAAAAGGACAGATCAGCCAAAATCTGAAAGGCCAAACCCTTACGATCAGGGCATGGGTTGGGAGAAGACAATGGAAGAGGGGGTGTCGGAGCCGGTCTGGTCAGTTTGCCCCATCTTCCCTCCTTCTCTTGACATTTTTGCAAGAGCAGAAGAGACAGAATTGATTGGAGAGGGGACAGATGATCAGGAGGAAGGGACAGAGATTTAAAAGATAGATTTGATGATCTCTTCAATGGTGATAATGAGGATTAAAATTATTAGTACCACACTATACTAATACTTTGTTTTTAGTACATTGTTGGATTTTATCATCAATTAGTTCTGCAGCTTATTACATTTTTCATCCTGGTACCTGTCAGGATCTAAAAGTAGACTTTTCATAATGTGAATATAATGTATAATGTAAAAAACATACAGGCGACCATAACATTTTCTGCTTTTTTATCTCTTTGTCCCAGAATTAAGTCAAAATGTGTAAAAAAAAATTAAAATAACCATTCCTTTAAATTCCTTGGCCCAGAATTGTATAGAAAAGTGTGCTAATTTGTCTGTATAGGTTGTTAACTTAAAGAGCTATGCCAAATAATTAATATTTTTTTCAGGTTCGAAATTGGGATAGGTGTAGTAAAGGGTTAAAAATAAATGTCATGGGACATTATTTCATCCTGTCATAATCTTAAAGTAGACACTTCAAAGATTAAGAAATCACCCAAGATGTTTTTATTTAATGCACATGATTTTAGTGTAATGTGAAAACATACAGGCAAATTCACATTTTTTGCTATTTTTTTTATATTTTTGTCCCAAAATTAAGTCAAAATGTGAAAAAAAACTTAAAAATAACCATTCCGTTAAATTCCTTGGCCCAGAATTGTATGTAAAAGTGTGCTCATTTGTCTGTATAGGTTGTTAACTCAAGGAGCTATGCCATTTTCTTCATATTTTTTTTTCCGGTTCGGAATTAGCATAGAAGCATTAAAGGGTTAAAAATAAATGTCATGGGACATTATTTCATCCTGTTACCTGTCAGAACCTTAAAATAGACACTTCAAAGACTAAGAAAAAACAGGTGGCGAAAAAAAATCCACTATGTGCTCGTGGACCCCTGTTTCCATCTAGACTAATAATTTAATATAAAGTTTAACTCAAAACTTGTTTTACACAAACTATTACATGTGAAAATCACACACACACATTATGCAATATTAAACACAAGTCAAAACTGATGTATAATTACATAAACTCTAAAACAAATATATTTGTATCAATATATACTGCACCAGTAGTTACACTGTTACTGGACTGCTGTTATATGTATTGTAAATGTGTAGTTACATAGTTGTTAGGGACACTTATTATAAAGTTGAACCAACAAAAACTTCTTTCCATGTCTAAGGCTAAAAAAATAAATAAATAAATAATGATTGTAATCAATCATAACATTCACAGTTTTTTTTTATTTATTTCTATTTATCATAAACACGGCTATTAGAGATTGTGTTATTTGTTATGTTTTGTAGTATACAGTGCATTGAAACTCATTTCTAGCTAAACAATAAATAAATAATAATTAACTGAACTTTTTTTTTAAAAACATGGAAGACTGGGGTGGCTCATAGGTTGGAACACTGGGTGTACTAAGTTTGTTCATTATGTCTAAACAAATTGCGATTGCAGTCAAATGTAATGGTTGACCTGTAGTTTTTTTTTTTTTTTTGCCTGCAGCTAATAATAGCTTAAATATCCCTTTAGAATATGAAACTATTAATTGATTAGTAAACTCTTTTAGGGTCTAAAGTGCTCTTAAAAATCACCTTACAGTGTTAATTTGTATTTTCCTGATATGATTACACACAAATGAATATGTTGCACTAACAATGCTTATATTCAAGTTTGCTCTTTTAAAATCAACTGTGTTGATATAACATAGTTTATTTATGTGTAACCACGTAACATATTTTAATTGTGGAAATTAATATCAAATCCCAGCTGGCACACGACCGACCTTCAATGTTGAAATGTGGTTGAAATATAACTAAAGTAATGTATGTTGTTGTTTCAACGTTTAAACAACATTGAATCAACATTTAATGTTCAATAGTTGTGCTAACGTTGAAATTTTGACGTTGAATCAACATAATGTCCTCAACCTTCTGACTTTTAAAAAGTTATTCAACATTGAAATGCCAGCTGGGATGCTATCAATGAAACAGGAATATGATTTGCAATTCACTCAGTGTTTTAAGCTCAATGACCTGTGTCTTAAAGGTAAGCTCTTGAGTTGGCAGCAGTATGATGATGAGCATTGTCCTGTTGGAATAGTGCAAATTATACTACCTTTAGGTGTTTTCACACTTGCCTTGTTTGGTCTGGACTTTCAGACTTTTCAGTTTGATTTGAACCAAAGTAGGAGGAGTGAAAGGGGCAAAACCATGATCCGGTTCATCTGCAGTGTATAAACACTTATAGATATTGACAGGAAATTGAGGCAGTCTTTAAACAAACCAGCGGAAAAAAGACTTGGTGTTGTGCCGAAATCCGACTCCCCTTTACATGCGGGCACGACACACAGCAGAATAGACACAAACGTTTAGACTGGGAATCCATTGCCTGTAATAAAGACTAAAAAAAAACTGACAACATGCGATATTGCACTGCACATCATGACATCAGGTTTTCTGGTCATGTTACACATTAAAAAAAAACTCTTCACCTTAGCATTGATTACAGTTTTCAAAATCAAAAGCCGGACTCGTCGGTAAATATTTTTTTTAAGATAAATCTACTGTAATTTCCCAAGCTAGATCTCTACGTATGTACTAATTTATGTAATACAATAGAAAGGTTGATAAATAGTGAATAAATCAGGCCAAATAACTCAAATGTTAATCTTGAACTTAAGTGTTTTTTAGAAACATTTGCAGGTGTAGGCAAGGCAAGGCAAGTTTATTTATATAGCACCTTTCATACACAACGGTCATTCAAAGTGCTTTACAAATTAGAAAATACACAGAGAAGTCAAAACAAAAAAAACATGTAAAAGAATAACAGTAAAAATGGAAATAAAAAATAAAATAAGAATAAAGCATGCAAACATGATTAAAACAAAGAGAAGTAAAATTAAAAACATGTAAAAAAACAACAACAAGGAATTAAAAATAAAAATAAAATAAGAATAAAGCATGAATAAAACATGATACAAAAGTGCTATTACAGAATAAAAGTGGGCGGAGCTGCAGTGTTTTAAACTGAGCTGAAAGCCTGATAAAACAAAGAGAAGTAAAATTAAAAACATGTAAAAAAAAACAACAAGGAATTAAATATAAAAATAAAATTAGTGTGTTTTAACAGAAATAAAAATATATATAAAACTTGATAGGGAAAATCACGCCTCACTCAGAAACATTCAAAAGAAGGTAAGGTGCCCCACAGTCGACGTGTATGCATTTTTTCTTTTTTTTTTTTTTTTTGCGAATCACTCTTGTGCACAAAACCCAGCACACTGTTCATGCATGAACCTGTGGCTTTGAGATTCAGCACTGGAGACCCACCTCCTCTGCTGCATCAGCTGGGCTTTGATGACTTCATTGCTTTTTCTCCATCTCTGCTGCAAACTGTTCAAGCCCCCTACCACCTGAAAGAGCCGGGCAGGTTGATAGCCATCACCGGCTTCTCTGCCCAAAGCAGCGACGGTAGATGGTCACTGAGTCACTGAAGCTCAGCTAGAAGGTTAAAGGAGGTGGAGAGGGGCTTTGGAAAGGGAGGGTCAGGGCCTTCATTCAGGCCAAATCCCTGATGAGAAGGAAAGGCCCGGGATTCACTACAAAGCCTTTACCATCCAAGGCCATCTTCAACAGCTCCTTCCCATCCCTCTCCTCCCCTTCCTGGAAGAGAGCGACACTTATCAAAACAGCAGCATGGACAGATAGTGGAGTGAAGACAGAACAATAGGGTCTCAGAAAGTATTGAAGCCTGGGTTTGAAATAAGGAGCTTTTGAAGAACAGAGAGCGACAGAGAAGAAGAAGAAGAAGAAGAACCTGACGAGACTAGGAAAAAAGAGAGAATTTTAGCATTCTGAGCTTGGGAAGCTGCTTCTGCTCCTGTTGCTAGAGTGAAATTAAAAGCTCTACGTGTTTTGCTGCTGGTAGAAAACATGACAGAAGCCCAAGCTCTAAAAGCAGAGAAACGCTACATGCGGAATCTACAAACATGGCCATCCTTTGTGGGCTCCTCCTTTTTCACACATCAAGGCAGAAGGAAAAAGCAAGCTTTTATTGCTTGATGTGCAAAAAAGCTACGCAGGACGGAGTTCCAATTTATGCTGTGTTTGTTGTTTAAGGTCCTGGAATTCTTCTTCTTTTTTCTTTTCTTTTTTTTTTACTGACAGCACAGCACTTAGGTTACACACTCTCTTCATATGATCTAACTGTAACTGTGCTGACATTTCTACCATGGCTGCTTATACAGTAAATGTACACTTTTTATGGGCTTGTTATCCTGGCTGAGGTTTCTCCCGTTTATTTTGGGCACACACACACACTTTCATGGCCCGCTGTGGTCAGGGACAAGGCCTGCGACATTCTGGGTCGAGTGTGGGTGTTTTTTGGCTGGGAGTTGGCGGTGTCACACCTAGGAGTGGTGACCCACTGAGCTCTAGCTTATGGAAAATATGAATCAGGCAGAGGATTCATGGACGCTGTCCAAGGAAGAAACTTTATGGGGAAAAACTCAAACAAATAACTACAAAAAGTTTACAAAACTTTAACTTTTATTTCATACCACATTGGACTTTCAGTAATGTTTTTTATCTCTCAGCTTGTCCAGAAATGGATGTGTACAGCGTGTCCTTAAGGGCAAGCACAAAGTAAAAAAGCAATTTTTTCTTGCTTTTTATTGTATTAAGTACATTAAGTGCGCTTCCTGATTGTATGGAGAGCACAAACACTGTCAAACACAGTTCTAAAACTAACTAAATAAAATCAAATAAAATAACCACACATCCAGATTGTTTAAACAAACATGCAGCATGCAGTTTCACACAAATATGAGGCAGTACATGCAACATGATTCCCATGCTGTGCTATAAAAGGCTCTCAGACAGAGCTTTTTGGTAGTGTTCCTCTTGGTGAGAAATCAGTGATTGCTAGACATGCCTCTGTAACCTCTTTAACGCATTCAAAGACATGTTGCCCAGCTGACAGATGTTGTGAGGGGGACAAATGTACCCCAGGAGATGATATAGAACCTCTATGCCTCAATGTCCAACCATATACAAGCCTCCCTTCAGTTATTAAGTTTTCCCAATTGATCTTAACCTTTTAATCTACATACATTGTATCATCGTTTTTTTACACATACAGGTGCATCTCAAAAAAAATTTAATATCATTGAAAAGTTAATTTATGTCAGCAGTTCAATTCAGAAAGTAAAACTCATATGTTACATTCATTACATACAGAGTGCTCTATTTCAAGAATTTAATTTACATTACATTACATTATATTTGGCAGACACTTTTGTCCAAAGCGACTTACAATAGTCAAGTACAATGTAAAATAAGTTTAAAGGTAAAACATCTTTGGATAGGGATAAAAGGAGGTCAAAGGGGAATAATAGGATAGAGGAGTGAAGGAGAGGAAGAAGGAAATGAGGTTAGAAGTAGTTAGTGTGTTAGAGGTGTTAAGAGAGTAAGTGCTCTTTGAAGAGCTCTGTCTTCAGGAGTTTCTTGAAGATAGCGAGAGATTCTCCTGATCTGGTAGTGGAAGGTAGTTTGTTCCACCATTGGGGAACTCTGTATGAGAACAGTCTGGATTGCTTTGTGTGAATGTTTGGCAAAGCGAGGCGACGTTCATTGGAGGAGCGCAGCGGCCGGGAGGTAGCGTAAGCCTTCAGGAGTGAGTGCAGGTAGGAAGGAGCCTGTTCTGTCACCACCTTGTAGGCGATTGTAAGAGCTTTGAATTTGATGCGAGCATCAACTGGTAGCCAATGGAGCTCAATGAATTTATTTAAAGTGTTTCAAAAATAATAATACATAAGATCAATTGGTACTTATAAGTTTTACTGAAAAATGAAATCTGCATCTCAATAAACCTTGTCAGCAGAGGAAAAAAAGTAATCTAAACTGTCCTGATATATGCTGCTTTATACATGGACTTTATATAACACAGGAGGCCAGCACCAGCAGATGACATGGCTCATCAAACCATCACTGATTGTGACTTTCACTGTGTCATGATCAGACAGTACTCAGGCATGCCCAGATACAAAAAAACAGACATTATTATAAAAGGAGAAATTGAAAGAGTAGTCAGAATATGCAGGGTTCTGGAACAGGCACAGGAAAACAGGAGCCATAGGGAGAAAACATACCATAAAATGGGTAACACTCCAGGGTTCAAACACAAGCAATAACAATGGGAAGCCAAAAATCATATATTTTCTATATATTTCATATATTTAAAAAAAAATTGCGGTGTAAATCAGGATAAACTAAACAATACTCAGCAATGTGTGTGTGTGTGTGCGTGCAGAAGTGTATATATACTGATGGTCACAGGTGAAATCAATATTCCGGTGATTTTCTTTCTGGAAGTGCTGTGTGCAGTGTCAGGCGATCATGTGAGTAGTACAGTGAATCTATATAGTACATAGGTTTTGGATTGGATTATTGAAATAAATTAACTCCTCAATAATATTCTAATTGTTACCTATTTGCCTGTATAATGCTTCATTTGATTCCATGAACCGCTTATAATTTAGGGGTGTGGCCACAGTAATGTAAACAGCATACTTTTTTAAGCTTTTATTTCTGGTAAAAGATAAATTTGTGTAAGATATCTGATTTATAAGTCAAGGTTACGTTTTTTTCTGGTCTGGCACCATAACCCTTTACACTTTTTTTAGTGCTAACCTAATGATTAATGCTCATACTGGCAAGGTACATCTTCAAACAGGACATACAACATGTAATAACCTGCATCATGTCTACTTTCACTATCAGCGTGCTTTTTTTTACGTTATGATGATGTGTTGAAGCTATTCTGTCAGGTCTTCTGCTACTACATCTGTATGGATGCCAAACAAGCAGTCTATTTTTTTTTTACCCAGCCACCCAGCACCCAGCATTGACGTGAAAGTTTCAAAATGCTAAAGGCTAGTGATTTCCCTGCAGTCTCTATAAATTTCCAATTGGCTTAACTTGTAAATATGTGATGATGTCATTCTTGCCATGAAAGCCCCATTGGCATGTTGGGTCTTTAAGAAAGAATATTATGACCACTTTTGGTCTGGAATTTATTTGATGGGCTAGAATAGAAACTTTCATGGGCCGCCACTAGTAAAACACATAGCTCCTGTTGCCAGATTTGTTCTTAAGAGTAGCTAAGAAGGTAAGACATACATTTTTAAATATGGCAACTTATAACATCTCTCTTATTTCTTAACTTTACAGATAAGTTTGAGTTAAAAAAAAAAGTAAAGACTATTTCATTGTTTTAAAGTTTTTTTTTTTTTTTTCTGAATCCATCTCCACATTGTTGGAGTGTAGGGAAAGTTTTCTACAGATGGACCCAGAGGACTGCATGCGTGCTTCTTCACAGAATGCACTGCATCATTATTGGGGCTCACCAATGGCTGTAAATAAATCAGGAGAGAGCAAGAGCCCGTGAGGGAGAGAAAGAGAGAGAGCAATAGTAACCTGAATGGAGCAATGGATGTTTGCCTCCTCCTGGAGTCCATTAGCCTTATAAAAAATGAACACTCGCATTGCGAGGAGACAATAGGCGATCAGAGCGATGCTGTTCAGCAATAACCTACGTCCAAGCACGCAAAGCAACTGGCCTGCATTAAAGCCTCACTCAGCTCCGCTTTCTTTTTTTCGAGAAAGTGTTATTGCAGCACGGATCGTCTGACTAAGTAGAAGCTGACATCATGCGATGTTTACTGAGAAAAGTTTACATTGCGCTGCACTCCAAAAGGTTCAGGGGGTGTAAACTAACAGTTTCAAAAACTCTCTAAACTATTTCAGAAAGCCTTGAGTTTCACCAACGTTCACAAATGGACACATTTAGTGCTGCAGACCAATCAAATGTTATCCTGCTTTTATTATCTTCAGCCAGACGCCCAGAAACCGTCCGCATTTGACCTTTCGCAGAATGATCCATCTCGTTTAGAGACAGAAAACGCGAATCTCAGATAAATTCGCCATCTGCTATACGATGTGGCTCCGCGGTTGCTGTCCAAGCTTGGTAAAAGCTGCGCTGACTTACTATTGCAATTCAATTGCGGAGATGCCGCCGCATTATTTCCCAGCTCAACATTGATTGCCTTATGCTGTGAACAAAATTGATTCAATTTGTAGGCAGTTGTCAGCTGCAAGTGCTCTGGCTCTAATGGGACATGCTGCAGTTTTAATCGAATAGGAAGTTCAGTGACAGATCATTAGGTTGTTGGAATTTAATCACAACTAGTTCTGTATGAGGCCATTTTACTGATGTCTTTAAGGGCTAGAGGGTGACTCTGGAAAGCGTGGCCTTGTACGCAAATGCATCAAGGGCGCAGTGACAGTGCCACTATTAAAAGAAAGACATCATTAGCGACTTCATACAATTCTCATATGGTGAAATGGTGCTGACCCTATGGGTGTTAGTAAAATGGAACCTTGACTGCTGAGGCTTAAGGCCTTAAATGGTGTCTCTGCAACTCAGATGTGAATTAATCAATGGTCAGTTTAAAGTACTTATTTAAGGTAAAAAGACAATCCTTTGTACAGTATATGTTTTCAATTAAAAATTGCCCTGCATTAAAAATGAGTAAAAATCCCTCAACTAATTTTTAATGTTGCATTAAGATTATGTTTTTTATTGTTTGTTTTTTACAGTAGAACTATACTTTCAGTCTCATGACAACTTTCTCTCGATAGGACCAATATTCAGGATATTCAGCTGTGCTACAGGTTGCAGGTTAAACTCTGGTGAGATCACTTCCATCTGTAGCCAAGAGTGGAATGGATGGCCCTTCTTCTCCCCCTTATCACTATTGTAACAGATCATACTTATTGTTCTCTGCCAAGCATATTGCTCTGTCCAATTGCAAGGGAATAGCAGTGGCTTGAAAAGATGTGGTGGCATGTCATGTGACTTCATGTGGCTTCAGTATGTGGAAGCACGTACTAGTCTTCACTCTCCCATCATTGTTACCATAGTGTCATACAGGTAATATGTAAATACTAACATTTATGAAATAAAATATGAAAGGGTTGTATACAATTCAGGCAAATAAACCAACATTGAATGTAATAGAATAGGTTCAGAAACAGACAGTTCAAGACAGTTTCTTCCCTCAGGGCATCAGGCTGCTGAACAGCCAGTAGCAGTGTATCATGCCAGTCCATCACATAAAGCTCTAGAAAAAAATTAAGAGATATTTATAGGTATGTTTAAGTAAAATGATTTTTTTTATTCTATAAACTACAGCCAACATTTCTCCCAAATTCCAAATAAAAATATTGTCATTTAGAACATTTATTTGCAGAAAACGAGAAATGCACGAGAAATGCTGAGCTTTCAGACCTCAAATAATGCCAAGAAAACATGTATATATTCATAATGTTTTAAGAGTTCAGAAATCATTATTTGGTGGAATAACCCTGGTTTTTAAACACAGTTTCCGTGCATCTTGGCATGTTCTCCTCCACTAGTCTTACACACTGCTGGATAACTTTGGAAAACTTTTGCACCACTCCTGGTGCAAAAATTTAAGCAGTTCAGCTTGGTTAGATGGCTTGTGATCATCCATCTTCCTCTTGATTATATTTCAGAGGTTTTCAATTTGGTAAAATCAAAGAAACTTTAAACTTTTAAGTGGTCTCTTATTTTTTTTTTTTTCCCAGAGCTGTATATATTAGTTTGGACACACGTTTTCGTTCAGTGATTTTCTTCATTTTTTATGTAATTTATTTTCTACATTTCTGCATTAATATTTAAGAGATGAAAACTATTAAGGAACATATAAAGAATTATGTAACAACTAAAAAGAAAAGTAATTGTACTCCTCGATCTCCTGATCTAAACCCAACTGAGATGGTGATTTGAGGTGATTTGAGATGAGCTGGAGCTTCACTGCATGAAGAAAAATCAGCAACAATTGTTCAGCACCTCCAGAAACTCCTTCAAGATGCAGATCTGTCCTCAAAAAAATCTATAAAATATATTCTGGCTTGACTAACACTTTTTTTATTTACTAAACAGTTCCACATGTGTCCCTGTATAGCTTTAATATCTTCAATATTAAATTTACATTGTAAAAAATCAGGAAAAAAACATGTATATACTAGAAAGGACTATGCACTTTGCTTTTCACTTCTGTGGTTCCAGGCTATAGTTTCTATATGGCAGTGGTTCACAAAACCAAAGCCCTCAGATAAACGCTATTTTGTTTGTTTCCATGTGCTTTATGTAACTACTCTCAAATTAAGGCAGTCATTCTCCATTAGCCCTCATTTTTATTTCAGATCCAATGTAGTCAAACCAGCAGGAATACTGCCATTATGTAGAATCTACACTGTAAATCTCTTGCAACTAAAGCTACTGTTCCATACAGCCTGGTCACATATGTGAAGTGACACTGCTGGCTGAACTTAAAATCCTAAAAACACTCCTGTTTTACAGGCCTCTAGCAGTGTAATGAAAGCAGGCTGCAGCAGCAGAGGCTGCAGTCGTATGATTGAGATGAAATCGGGAAGCGCAGACCTGCAGCCTTTCCTTCAGGATCTGCTAAAGCCCTTCATTCTCCCATTTCATAATCCAGAATGCTCCAATCCTAAGCTTGCATGACAAACAGGTTTATTGTTGTTCGATTTCTCTCAACGAGGTTAAGAAGCTTGTGAAGATATTACACATTGAGCAGGACTAAAGGTGTAATTTTGTAGGTATACTGTGACCTCTTCGTGACCTTCAGAGTGCAGCACATTCAATGCTGTGTTGAAATGTGTAAAATTACAGCTTGATTATCAAAGCACAAACAGAGACACACATAACTATATAGCTCAAAATGATCAGTTGTGTTTTAGTACAAAGAAAATGTTTTTTTCCCATAAATGTTGATAACATTTCTCCCAAATTCCAAATGAAAATGCTGCCATTTAGAGCATTTATTTGATAAAAAAAGAGAAATGGTCAAACTACCAAACAAGATGCAGGGCTTTCAGACTTCAAAAAATGCAATGAAAACAAATTGATATTTAGAAACCACAAAACAAATGTTTTATCAATCAACCAATCAATCAAACCAACTTTATTTTAAATCGGAAGTACATTAAGGGCAACCCCTCATTTTTAATGTAGCCAAGCATTTACAAATACAGGGATTGCTATAATAAGGAAAATAATACCTACATTTATTCATTTTAAAATAACAGTAAATAAAATAGAAAAAATAGAAAAAAAAAATCTAGAATCAATATTTTAGAATTCAGAAATAAATATTTAGAGGAATAAAACTGATTTTTAATGACAGCTTTCATGTTTTTCTTTTGGCATGCTTTCCACCAGTCTTTCACACTACTTTTGGGAGACCATATGCTGCTCCTACATTCAACATTCAAGCAGTTCAGCTTTTTTTAATGGCTGACCATCCATCTCTCTCTTGATTACATTTAATAGATTTTCAATAGGGTTGTAAATAAAAATCATACAAATAAAGAAAAAACATTGTATGAGAAGAGGTGTGTCCAGGCTTTTGAGTACTGGGTATTGTTTTTTTTTTAAGATTCCAAATACAATATCTGAATACTCTTATAAGTTAAAAGTACTATAAAAAGTTTGTAATTGTCTTATTATATTATTATCATGTCCTGTTTAGTGTCTCTCTGGTCTGTCTCTGTGTCTTATCTGCCTTCATGTATGTTTATTTACCCCTCTGCATGTGCTCTGTGTTTATCCTGGAACTCTGCCCCTGTTTTCAGTCTGCTAACCTGTTTGTTTGTAGCTCCGCCTACTTGTTACCCGCTCCCAGGTGTTTCCTGTTTCTTGTCCCCTTCTGTGTGTATAAACAGTCCCTCTGTTCATGTGTTCCTGGTCCGTGGTTGTACATCCTATCGTCAGTCAGGTTATGTGTTCCGTTGTTTTTGCTATTCCTATGTACTCTGTGTTGTAGGTTTTTTTTTTGTTCTTTTGTTTGTTTATTTATTGTTTTATAAATAACTCAACAACAGTGTGTTGTTCACTCTCCACATCTCTTTCCTGCTTTCCACCTGATAAAGCTTTCACTCTTAAATTATAATGAATAAATAGTAATATATTTAGTAATATAATATATTTAATGCTATTGTTTATTGCAATTATTTTTGGTACAAATGGCCTGTGGGTGACTCTGTTATATCTCTGTTTCCTGCTTCTGTGCCGTTCAGACGCTTCTCTGCTTAGCTCTGCTATCTCTGCTATCTTTCATACTTTTCTTTATTTTTAGACATTTTCGAGCTACAGTGTCTGAGCTCATTATTTAGATTAGCACTAGCACTGCCATATTTTGTTTCTTATTTTATTTTCTTTCTAGTTTCTTTTGGACATTTTATAGTAGAGCCATAGGCACAGGAATCAAAAAAGTTCCTGTAGAGTACTAAAGAAGAAATCTACAAGATGCCTCCTTGTGTGGGTTCAGAGCACCTGTGCTGCCAGAACTGCTACAATCTTCTACAAAGAATGACTGTTTTGGAAAGAAATTTCCGGTCATTGTTATCAGAGTTTAAGGACTGGCATTTCTGCGCTGTTCGAGGACCATCGGAGTGTGGGAGTGCTACCAGCGGACAACGGGCAGGGATTTCAACGGAGCAGCGAGCAGTGGAGATGAACAGAACTGAACCAGCAGATCATGTGGACATTCCTAATGTGAGTACAGCTGAAAGATATGGGCAAAACCAGCAATGGGTTCGCATTGGAGCTAAACCCAAACGGCATGCCACATACAGCTCTGTAGTATCCTCCACTCCTGCTAACATAGCACATCTGGCTAATGCTAATGCTAAAGCTATTGCTCGGAGATCAGAGCACAGAGCCAGAGGAAATCAGTTCCAGTCACTTAGTTTGCAAAACAGATTTGAGCCACTGCAAGACCTTAATGACTTTCCTAATACCAGCCAGTATGATACAGAAAGAACCAGAAGATTCAGCCATTCAAAACACCCCAGGAGAGCCACAGGGCTCCAGGCTGGGGCCACAGCAGACACCCTTGTTTTGGGGGATGACTCTGTTCATGGCATGAACAATAATCAGAAACTTATCGTTCGATGTGAGCCAAACATCACCGTTTCTGAACTGAATGAGAAGCTTCCAGCACTACTGGCTGAATACAGAACAGTGAAACGGATCATTGTTCATGTTGGAAAGAATGATACAAGGAAAGAGGAGTCTGAGGTGTTAAAAAGGGACTTTAATGATCTTTTTACCACACTGCGCAAGTTCAACATTCAAACATATCAGTTTGCTGGATTACTTGTAGCGGCCTCTTCCCTTATGGTGGAGGGAGGTGGGAGGGGCTCCTGCTGGTGAAGAAGTCGAGAGCGGAGCTGTCTGTCCGGTGGTTTAGGAGCTTGTCTCTTCTTTTTGGGTTGTGGGGGGAGTTTGTTTAATTCCTTCTCATGTTCATGTTCACTGGGCTTCATTTTGGTCCCGTTTACTAACTCCTTGATTGGGGAGTGTAGTGGTGGTGAGAATGGGGGTTGCTGGGTCCGTGAGGCAGATTTTCCGCTGTACCTGAGGACTCGCTGACAGAGAAAGCGTCAGCCTTGTCCCTGCAGATACCAGCTTCTCCATGGTTGCTGGGAAGTTCAGGTGGGGTGATGATGGGGTGGAGATGGAGGATGATAATGATGAGGTGGAGATGGAGGATGGTGTGGAGTGTTCATGCAGTTGCGGTGTTTCCGGCAGCTGATACAGCAGAACATGGCTCCCATCCGATAACTCCGCAGTCTCTGTGGGGAGAGGATGTTGTGTCTCTGTAGTGCAGACAGTGTCCTTGGGTGTTAAAGCTGACGTGTCTTCACCAGTGGGAACAGAGAAGTTGCACAGGGAAAAAATGAAGTTCTCTGACAGGAATTTGACTCCCCTCTTGTTGGTGTGCAGTCCATCTCTCCTGAAAAACTCTCTCTTCCCAAAAAACAGTTTGAAATTGTCAATGAAGTTCAGTCCGTTTGACCTACAGGTTTTCTGAAGCCATATGTTTAATGCTAACAGCCTAGAGAACATATTGCAGCCCCTTGCAGGTAGAGGACCACTGATGAATGTCATCTCCCTTCTGTACTCGTGTTTCTCTGTGTTTGCTTACCTTTTCTCTCTGTAGATGTTCCTCCACGTGCCCCTGTCTGTGTTCATTTGTAGGTCCGCCCCCTTATCACCTGTCCTCAGGTGTTTTCTGTTTTCTGTTTTGGTTTGTGTGTATTTAAAGTCTGTGTGTTTCCATTTTCCTTTGTTGGTTCCTGTATGTTTTTATGTTTGTTTGGTTGTAGGTTTCCCTGAGTTTCTTGTCTCATTGTATTCATTGTTTCTATGTTTTGTTTATATAGTTTTATTTCTGTTTGGTTATTGGTTTTCTACTTTGTAATAAACTTATTCGTATTTGCGTCCGCTGTCCGTGCTTTTTTCCGTGCTTCAACCTGACAGAAGAACCGACCAAGGAGGACAGAAACACACAGACTATAAATACACACGGACCAAAACAGGAAACGAAAAACGCCTAAGGACAGGTAAAGAGGAGGCGGGGCTACAAATGAAATGAGGTAAACACACCGACAGGAGCACGTCGAGGAAAACGGAAGTGGGGCGGAGCTACAAGTGAACACAGACAGGCACGTGGAGGAACATGCACAGAGGAAAAACCTCCTGTTTCACAGCTAAGCATCCTTTTATTTGAATTGTAGGCTAGAATAAATTGTTTCTTTCTTTTAATAACATGTACATATTACTTTTTATACCAAAAAATATAGATGGATATAATATAGTACAGCTCTTTAAATAAAAACGATTAACCATGTTTGTTCCTAGTCACCGCATATGTCTCCAATTTAAATCGCATGCAGTCTGACTCTATGTAATAGTAGTCAATTTAGGAAAAGTGAGATATACATGTTGAGGTTAAATTAGAATTAGTTGTGCTTGAGGAATTGTAACGACAAGTGGCATGAATAATAAAAAACAGGTATTCGGAATATTGTATTAGAAGCATGGAGAGAACATAATTATTCTGCAATGCAATATCTCTGTGGATTCCCATGCGTCATAATTGGAGTCAGATTTTTCCCCTCCTATTATTATTTTTCCAATATCCATTTATTCATCCTGTGGTGCCTGCCATTTCCTTTCTATTATGGCAAGCTCTGTATTAGATGAAACCAATGTCTCCAATAATTACATTTCACAAACTCTGGCTGCTTTGGAAAGCGCAGCGAGAGCCAGGAGATGGAAGGTGCGTGGGTGGAAGCCTCCCTTGGAATCATCTGAGAGCTATTCTTCAGCGAGCCGACAGGAGCAGGTAGACGCTCCTAAAGCTGTTTATTTATCCACTCCTGTGTTACATGACCTCAGTTTCCTATTGTTTTACTTGAAGGGATTATTTGTTTATCTGTGAAGGCCAGCTGCTTAACTTCACCACAAGCACACGATACTCACTTACTGATGGGAATAGCAGAGTGAGTTTACTAAGGAGCCAGACATTACAAATCAGAGCATGTGCGTGTGTGTGTGTGTGTGTGTGTGTGTGTGTGTGTGTGTGTGTGTGTGCTCTTGTGGTCTGTGTGTGTATGTGTGCAAAAATGTGCATAAATGCCTGCAAAAACTACATAGAAATACATACATACCAATAATAAAATTGTGGACATAAGGTGTATAAATATAAAAATAAATGCATGCATTTAATTAAAAAATGCAAAGTATTGCTGTCATGCAAATAAAAAAAAATGTTAATTAGTGAATAAATTAAATCATCTGTTTTTTATATGGTGTCAGTATTTGATGAACTCAGTACTGTATGAGAACTAGAAATAACAGCTCATAGAAAATGGTCAGTCTAACACATTGACTATTTCTATTGTTTGTATTTTTTTTTTCATTTTGCATTTTTTTAGTGCACAGGTACACTAAAAATTATACAATAAATATCTGTATATAGTATTTAAATGAAATGTCTAAAAAGGTTTAACTGCTCAGAAGTTGAGAAGGTAGATTACTTTTTATTCATATTGACATACACATTTAATATAAATCTTTTCTCTCTCTCTCTCTCTCTCTCTCTCTCTCTCTCTCTCTTCTCTTCTGTAAAGTTTGCCTTTCTTTTTTCCTTCTTCATTTTTCATATTTTGCATTAATGTTGTGACTTCATTGAAATTCAGCCGGTACTTGAGCATATTTTATAAAGGACCGTCTGTGTTTAAAGTAAAAAAAACAAAGATATTTCATTATAAATAAAATGTCATACACTGATTGTTTTTTTTTTTTTTTTTTTTTTTTTTGCTTTTAAAAAGCCATATGTATACAATTCTGGTCAAAAATTTTATAACACTATTTTTTTCCTGCTCTTCAGGTTCAGGGTTTAGATTAGTAAACAGAAACAGAAACTGAAATTGTAATTTTAATTTTGTAAAAAAAACAAAAAAAAACACATAATAAACAAAAAATCATATAGTGTTAAAAAAAAATAGGGGATACTTTTTAACAAGCAATGTATTGGTTAACAGCTTACAGCTGGTAAGTAGCAACGGAAATAAACTGAGATTTGGAAATGAATAAAAAAAAAACCTTTTATCTGTAGTACAGCAGTATTGGAACAGATCATTGCTTAGATGAGAAAATTAAAAAGCAGCTTGTCTGGAACATGCACCACTGCTACTGGACAACTAAAAATAGGGGTGTTCTAAATCTGTATATATATTTATATAGTATATTTATATGTGAACCCTTATGTTTCATACTGAGATTACATGAAGGATTCCATTTTTCTTCCATCATAACAAATTGCCATTGCTGCAAACATTACCCATTACATTCAATGCACATACCTCTATTATAAACCGTCTCATAAATAAAATATGCTTACTTTACTCCCAACCATTGTATTACTTGGCTCGACCTACTTCAGTGCATTCAGCACAGAGTCACTGACCCTTTTTTCCCTACCACTCACTGCTTATTGCACAGGACACTTGGGTTTGGATGACCTCTGTGACACGTGAACTGGAACATACACTCCAGCCTCTAAATAAATCTCAGCCAAAGCACACTGGGCCTGGGCCGGCCGCTCCGCCGTGGCTAACTGCTGTTTATTTCGAGGCATTGGTAAGCCTGAGTCAGACTGGCGTTTCTGCACGGCTGAAACTGACTGTATTTGAGATCCAAACAGTGCATGCTGAAATCACAGGCTAGGCAATAGGTTAATTAACTCCCAAAGGGCTTCCCATTTCCTGTCTAAGGGTTTCTGAAGGCCTGTTTGAGCACCTCTCTGACCCTGAGAGGACTGGAAGTGAAAAGATGCTCTTCAAATAGAGAGGAGGATGCATCAAGAGGAAGCCTCTCTATTTAACACTAACACACAGAAATGTAATATTTATAATACGTCACGGCGAGTGCACATTTATTCTGCACGGTGCACGGTATAACCTTGAAGCAGGACCCAATCTAACCCATATAATCAGTAGTGTTTTCTGAATCATTGACAATATTGATTTAAAATGTGCAGCTGTTTCATTTCAGGTTTTATTTATTTTTTTTTTAATGGTGATCAAAGCTAAAATTAATGCACCAATTTCATGCCTTGTCAATGTTTTAATTGAGTAGCTATTCCTTGCATTGTGCGTGTGTGTGTGTGTGTGTGTGTGTGTGTGTGTGTGTAATCTGTACACATTCTAACTTAGAAGTTCTAGAAAAAAAAAGAAAAATATAAATGGAATTTACTCAGTGGGAAATCTTCAACCACCTAGACTTTCAGAACTGCCCTAATGATTTCAGGAAATAAAAAAAAAAATAAAAAAAAAACATTATTTAACGTTATTTAAGTTATTTAAATACTCTCAAAGTATTTATCTTATTCATGTTTAAATTGGAGTGAAAATAAAACAGATTTAAAAAATATTTTAATATTTATTTAATAAATGTAATAAAATCTGGAGATTCACAATTGGAAACTGTCCAATAACAATCACTTTTCCTCTTTTTAATTTGGGAAAATACAAATGTATAAGCGTTTCCATTGGTTAGACCTTCAGGAGCTAAACTGAAGACCCACCAACATATTTGAAATGTGTTTTTCTGCTGGAAAACTGCTAACTGCTATTATAATACTGTATCAAAAAAATCAAAACACAATTAGTTTGGTCATAATAGAAGTACGATATGAGTACTCAAAGGTACACTCTTAATAATTGTACCCTCAAAGGTACAATATTGGTCTTTACAGGGTCAGATTTGTTCCTCTGAAGTACAAAGTCATTTCTAAAAGCAATAAGTACAAATTTGCACCATTCAACCTGCCAAAAGGTATATTCAGTATTCTGTATCCCTGTACTAATAAACAATATATATTTAAATTGCACATTTTTTATTTGAAAGCCAGACAATTTTGGATCATCAAGTTTTTGAGCCATATTTAGTTGATGATAATGTTTATGATCTTTATAATCTTTACTGGCACAAAAACCATGGGTACGAAAAAGAACTTTTACTGAAAGGTACTTTTTTGTACCTCAATATAAGGTACAACCCCAGCGACAAGCTTTGTACTCTTTTAGGTACAAATCTGTACTTACTTTTCTTAGAGTGTATACATTAGCATTATTGCAAGCATAAATTACCATTACATTTAGTTTGAAAAGCCCAAAGTGAAGTTTTAGCTCTGCTAGTTTATCAATCCAGAAATATTACTATTCTAAACCAATTGCTCATTTATTTAACACACTTAACAAACTAAACCAGTGACTACAAGGAAAAATATATATATATATATATTTGTAAATTATTTATAAATACAATTTCCATAAATATACAGATTAAACAGATATAGCAAACTACTTACGGTCAAAAGCCATACTTCCACAATCTTACAGCCTATCTGCACATTTCCATATTACAGCCACATGCCCAGAGCTAACCAACAACACATCATTTTTATAAGTCCAGTGTTGAGAGTTTGAAATATCTGTCTCTAATCAGTCCAGAGTTGGTTGTATTGATCATTGCTGTTGAGCAATGGATTCATATTCTGCAAATTTAATCCTGTTAAAAGAAGCAGCTGGCTTGATCCTTACTTTAAAAACAGACGTAGACAATAGACAATAGAAAATAAAACTTTTTTTTTTTAAACTAAAGTCCTGTTATTTAAATTTGACACCACAAAAATAAAAAAATAAAAAAATTCCAGTCTTGCAACTGGTTCAGTTTCAAATAACATTGTTTAATACATTTCTGATATATGATATATGCTTCATTTTAAATACAGTAAGTGGGGTGACATAAGCTTTATTGATAACTTGGTAATGCAAATTACTGATTTGTACTGATATTGGGGATACAATCCCAAATTTGCTCCCAATGTATTTGCCATGTAGACAATTCTAAAAACTTGTTTATTCACGTACTGAAGAAAGCTTTTTTTTATAGTAATTTCGTCCTTTCCCAAATGGCAAGAATAATTTTTTTGATTGTTAAAATAAACTACTGTCTCCCTATGAGCACTTTTTTTTTTTTTTGATAAAAAGGCTTTCTGTACAAAGAAACATTTAGTAATTCCAGTTTAGTAAAATAAAAAATGCACACCAAGGAAATATTTAGAAATATTTAGAATATTTAGAAGGTTAAATACACTGCAAACAACAAAATCTTAGCAAATGAGATCTTATTTCAAGGAAAGATTTTTTTTTTTCGGATAAGAATTTCTGTCTAACTAAACATTGTAAATGTAAGATTAATTTGTTTATTTTCTGAAAAAACTGATCTCAATCAATCTTGCTTAGATTTTATTTAATTGTTTTTCTTGTTGTAATCTGAACTCAAAATAAGAACAAAAAGTTATTTTGATTCTTCTGTCCAAATTAAGCCTCAAAATCTGTGATTTTGTTTTTCATCTTGTCTAACCAGGACAGTGTTAGTACATTGGTATTATTTTATCATAAACACTGATTGCAAACCTTTGAGCACTGATTCCAAACAATGGCAGACATTGGCTTCACTTCTTATCAATAATGTTCATTCTAGAAAATCCACTTCATTTCCTGTATTTTTCCAAGAATGCAGAAAACAAGTGAGTTCTGTCCCAGTATTGTCATTTTAACATGGGAGGAATAATTGGGAACTGGAAGCAATACTTTATTATAGAGTATCTGTGCAGGTTGAGTGCAGGTTGACTAAGGTTTCCATGTTTTACAAAGAACCTGTGAACCTAATCAGCGCCAAACATTTTCTTATCATCAGAAAGGCACATTTCTCCAGGCTTTTGTGTGCTACGATGGACGTATTGAACCTTGTTAATGCCTTATTGAACCTAAGTTGGTTAAATCAGCCCGGATCAACGTTGTCTTCAGGCCAAGAAAAACACGGCATTGTCTTCTGTGCCCTTCTCAGGCCCTAATGATCTTGGCACGGCCACCGGACTTGTTGAGCCAAAAACGCTGATACAAATTAGTGCTGAGGAAAAAGTGAAGGAAAAAAAAGCAGAATATGTTTTAATTGCAGCACCTGGATGATATTAGTCCAAAAGGAGTAATGTTGGTGCATTTGGTTTAACTTACTGCTTTTTGGCTTTATTGTTTAAATATATAATCCAGACATTAGTTGCTATGTGAAAAGACGGTATGAGTTTCACATCAGGGCAGATTAGTGACGGAGCCTTTGAAGTACTTGACATTGTTTACATTCTTTTGCGCGGTGTGCTCACAGTCACGTCTGCATACCCTTTTATAAACACACACACACACACTGCGTGGTAAGTCAAGATGTTTGGTCAGTGCTGTTTTTTTTTTTGCTATAAGAGGTACATGTGGCTACGTGTGGACCAAAGTTTTAAATGGCCCATTGACTATGTATTTTATATGTTTTTTTTTATTCATATAGCTATATAAGGCATATTGTAATTCATATACAGTACCAGTCAAAAGTTTGGACAAATCTCATTCATTTTATATTAAACATATGCAGAATTATTTATTAAACAAACCAGAATATGTTTTATACTATAGATACTTCTAAGTAGCACATTTCTCTTTGAGGACAGATCTGCACACTCTTGGTATTTTAATCTCAGTGACTTCATGAGGGAGAATCACCTGGAATAGTTTTCTGAATGTCTTGAAGGAGTTCCTGGAGGTGCTGAACAATACAAACCACCTCAAATCACCTCATCATCTCAGCTGATCAGGTTTAGGTCAGGGGATTAATGTGGAGCCCAAACACTTTTTGTGCACTACATGATTCAATATGTGTCCCTTAGTTGTTGGCATGTATTTATTATTAATCTACAATGTAGAAAATACATTGAAAAAAATACAAAAAAGACCACACCTTTGACTGGTATTTATAAAAGCCTCACAAATGACATAATTTTCCTTCATAGTCAAAACAGCTATTGCATGCAAGTCGTCACAGTCTTCAGAGAACTTTCCAAAACTGAACATTAAAAGAGATTCAAAGATAAAGAGTAAAGGAGTGAAAGCCCTAACAACCATGCAAAGACCTGGTGGACCATCAAAACTGCCTCATCAGATAAAGAGCACTAAAGCTTTCATCTGAAAGATAAAAAAAAAAAAAAAATCCACACAATGTTTCAGTACAATCTTCCACTGTGAAAAGATCTCTCAGTTCTGTTGGTCTGAAGAACAAATAGACCAGCCAAAATACTGACCATACCGGTTCCAGACTGTAACATTATTCAATGTTTTTGGGGGGACTTTTGGGGTGGACTGTGAGAAAAAGTTGTTTTTTTTTTTTTTCAGATAAATAAATAAAATATTTAATACATTTTTGCTCCAGTTAAGGTGCAGTTAAGTGCACCCATTCGTAAAAAAAGCGTTTTACTAACTATCCTCATTGCCAGTCAGGATTGATTTTAATATACTGTTCCTTATTTTTTTTACGTGTTTACTTGGTCTTACTCCTCTAAATCTTAGCAATATGATTATTGCTATATGTGTGAATCAGGGAGTAAATGGTAAAAAAAAAAATATATATATATATATATATATATATATATATACGTATATATATATATATATATATATATATATATATATATATATATATATATATATATATATTTTTTTTTTTTTTTTTTTTTTTCTTGAAAAGGATTGTATTAGCTCATTAGTATAGAATCTAATTTTAAGTATTTTACATTTTATTTATTTGAAAGTTTTTTTTTTTTTTTTACTTACTTGGCTAAGCCAGTTGAAGAGTGATAATTCTACTGGTCTATTTTGACTACAGCCATCAACTCAGAGCACGCAGCCTGCTTAGCTAAATGTGTGTGTTCCATGTTTCCTGTCTTATCAAAGCACATTGAAGTAGTTAATTTGCCGCAGTATTGTACCAGTGAAAGTCAGACACTTTCAGTCAATTTTAACAATCAAACAGTTGAGCGCTGAGCATGGCTCATCAATATGCATGAGCTCATTACCAGGTTGATGTCGAGTGGCTGTTGCTCTTGTGATCATGTGTGAAAATGCCAGTGGTGCACTGAACAACAGCAGGGTGACTTTATTTATGTACCTTAATTAATTTCATTGCTTTAAAAGTTACAGAGTTACAGTTTTTTACATTATTTTTGTATTTTTTTTTAAATCTGGTTCAACGTATTAAAGAGCCAACTCAGTCTCTCAATCTCTTCTTCTCCCCTTTTTTTCTTTCTCCTCTCTCCATCTGTTTCTTCTTTTACATTCGTGCCATCCCTCGGGGCCTTGGACTCGCTACTTCAAAATCCATACCTGCAGCTGACTTCACAGGAATTCTCTTTAATAGACCAAATGTTTATATTGTTTTTTTCAAATCAATTTTTCATGAGTAGTGTGCGTTTCTGCAGGACGTCCTTCATCCCCCAGCCATCCCTTCCTGTCCTTCAAATACTCTTGTTCTGATGAATCCAAACCAGAATGTTGCGATAAATATTTGATTGTTTACAATCGGATCAAGCGCTTTCATACCAGTGTCTGCCTGCTCATAACACACCTCTATTTGCAAATTAATTATTCATATGATACCATAATGCAGAACATGACTTTTCCAACGACGCTCTCTGCAGAGGCTGGTTCAAATTGTCTTAATTCATGGATATAGCCCCAATCCACTTTACTTCATAGCAAATTTTTAATTAAGCATTTACTGCCTTATTCATCCAAATTATTAATCAAGATAAGTGAAATACTTAAAAAAAAATCACACTGCAAAAAAACTAAATTTTAGCATGTGGAATTTTCTAAATGTAAGGCAATAAATCTTATTTTCTTCTCTGATAAGACTTTTTGTCTTACTAAGCATTGTAAGTGTTAGATTATGGATTAGGGATAATTATATTAATCATTCTTACTTAGAATTTGTACCTTATTTTAAGTCATTTGAACTCAAAATAAGCACAATCAAGCAGAAATTAAGTTATTCTGATTCTTGTGTCCAAAAACAGTGAGTTTTTTGCTTGATTCAGGTGTTACTTCACTCATTTTGAGACTTTGTCATTGCTTTTTATAAGAAATCTTACTAAGAAAATTTAGCTTACCCCATTGGCAGATTTGTTTGCTTAATATACATATATTTGTCCTAATTTGCATATATTTTGTCAATTTTTTTGCCAATGGATTTTTTTAAGGTGCAGTTTCTTCAACAACGTTATTAATTTTTTGCTGAAAGGTTACATGATAACCTTAATTAACAATAATAAATAAGATGCCATTAAAGTCCTCCAGAGTAGTTTGACTGTGAAATGTCCCATTGTTTTTAAATGTACAGTACCAGTCAAAAGTTTGGACACATCTTCTCATTGAGTGTTTTGCTTTCTTTTTTCCCCTAAATTGTAAATGAATACTAAAGTCATACAGACTATGAATAAACTCAAAAGGAATCATTTAGTACATTTTAAAAGTGTTAAACAAACCAAAATACTCTGAAGTATTTAGGTGCTCTTATCTGATGTTCTGTTAACTTGTAGTTTCTGAAGCTGGTAACTTATCCTGTGCAACAGAGGAAACTCTTGGTCTTTCTTTCCTGGGGCACTACTGATGAGAGCCAGTTTTATCATAATGTTTTTGATGCTCTCTGTAGCTGCACTTAAGGAGACTGTCAAAGTTCTCAAACTTGTTTAGATTGACTGACCTTCATTTCCCAAAGTATTTTGTTTTCTTAACTTAGTTAAGTTATTCTTGACATAATATGGGAACTCAAGTAATTAACTCTTAGAAAATGCCAAGATGTGCAAAGCTGTCAACTAAGCAAGAGGTGGCTACTTTGAAGAACCACCACAAGTAATAAAAAAACACTGAATTGAAGGTGTGTCCAAACTATTGACTAGTACTGTATGAAGTCAAAAAAGTCTGAAGAGTTTAAAGCCTCTAAAAGGTAAATCATGGAAATTATTATTATTTGAGCCAGTTGCAGTAAGTAACTAAAAGTAACGGTAAAGCAAAATATCTTGATATTTTTTTATTTATTTACACTCATTGTCAAGTAAACGGTTGCAAAAATAGCTGTACCAAGAATTAAGTGTTGGATTGTAATGTTATTTGGATGGTAGATAGAAGGTGAACAGAAAAAAAATAAATGATTCCAATTTTAGACTGATATGAAAAACTTTCGGCCATATTTATTGAGCCATACCTACAGAAGTAATGTCTAACACATCTGTAAAGCAACATGCAAGACAGCCCAGCATAGAGTTGTAGAGGTTCCTAATGGTGTCCTCCAAAAATCAATCCCATGCAGCTTGATTATACTCACATAGTTCCTGCAGCTTTTTTTATGGTAAGTTCTCAAGATGGCAGCAGTATGTGGACAATACACAGCAGTGTATTTTCACAAATACTAGGACCACTGTTTGAAGAACCTTTTTAGCACAATATTATGGACTTGTTGGTCATCTCCACCAACTTGGTGCCATTCTGAGTCACTCCATAAGAGTCTGGCAGGACAACACATATCTGTTGGTTGATTCCTCCTGGTTCCAACTATTTCTTTCGATGGAAAGTGTATTATCTCCATGGCAATTTCTGCTATGCATATAGTTCTGTAATGAGATGTCTTGTTCTTATGCTAAAAATTAAATAATATATTTGTCTTGAAAAGGTATTTATATTGCTGACAAGGATCCATACCATGTTTATGATCACCACCTCTGTAAAGATATCTAAAATCAAAAAGTCAAAAAAAGTCTGCATTCATACAGTTGTTATGAATGTGTTTTCCCCAATTTCAGTCAATGAACCATCCAGTACTTTCAAAAATCATTGGAATTTTTCTTTAAAAACCTTGTTTTTCTAACATTCTGAGGCCTCTTGCCTCTTTGACATGTAAACATCCCCATCAGTGCTCTAGCCATTGGCTTTAAGCCCAGTTTCTTAAACGTTTTCCATGTAAAATGACCAGTTTGGACATGCCAGTCTAGTGTCTCTGGAGAACATGTCCATTAACTTGTGTTTGAAGTCCAAAAACAAACTAAAGGCATCTGAAAGAGTACTGAGAGACCTAAGATGGTATCACTTTCATTCTCCAAGAACACACACACACACACACATGATCACCTGGGTCTCCAACACTGTGTAAATCACTGCAGTTTCCATAACATCATCATCAGATGGGTTGCGCAGGGGTCAAGAGAGGTCACCTTGAGGCCTTTGAAGCTCGGTCTTCTCAGGAGGGTCATCCGACTTCCAAAACATACTGCACACTCTTTTTTTGTGTCAGAGAGAAGTTTCAAACTAAGAAGATGACAAGCAAGCTTTAGATGATGTTGAAACATGCTTTGAAATTGCAGTTCAAATGATGGCATTCACCAAAACTTTCTTTTGAGTGATTGTCTTCTTAGCGCATCCCTTTCAACCTCTTTTATCTGCACTTTTCAATGTCTCTTTCCTGCTTCAGTGCCAGCTGCTGTATGCCAGGTGATGGAGAAAAGCTAGGGTGTGTTGGTGCACTGGCAGCAGATACCGTACATATCATCACGCTTCTTAGAAGAAACACTAAAGGAGCCCTTGCGAGAACTGCTCTGTGATTCTTTTTTCATTAAACCAAAGCTAGCGTCAGTTAACAAAAGCTAATGTGCTGGTGAGTCCAACCTTGAAAAGTAAAAGCTGAAACTTGAAAACAGAAGTTCTCTTGGAACTGAAGAAGTGTGCAGGAATGAGACATAATTGTCTCTGAGAAATTGTATTGTGCAGTAGGTGTCAATAGACATCTTAGGACAGACATCTTCTCATTTAATGTTTCTTTTCTTTTAAGATTTATTTTTTTTACATTGTAAATGTTCTATTGATGGCATTGAAGCTATACAGGAACACATGTGGAAGTATTTTGCAAACAAAAAGTGTTAAACAAAACGTAGCACATTTATCTTTGAGGACAGATCTGCACACTCTTGGTATTTTAATCTCAGTGTCTTCATGAGGGAGAGTCACCTGGAATGAAAGTGACTCTACTAAATGAAAGTTCTACTAAAGACTCCAATGAAAGGTCACCTAATTAGCTATCCAATCAGCTGTTCCCTCCTGCCTTTAAATAACAATTCGTTCTTACACTCCTCCTTCCCCACCGCCTCCAGGTTGGTCCCCTTTGGTTGCCCGGGGTGTTGGCTCCACCCTGTCTTCAATGTACGACAGGATCTGCAGAGCCCAGATGTATCAAGTCCTGGGCCAATGACGGGGCCTACGCCAAAGACTCTACTACTAGAAGAGACTGTTTCTATAACTTCTATAAAATATACATGTAAAAAAATGTTAAAGCATTAAATAGTTCACCCAACAAATTTGCTTCCGTAGTCGTAACAGTAGAAATTGTTTTCTCAGCTTCTTGAAGGAGTTTTGGAAGTCCTGAACAATATTTGCTGCTTTTTCTTCACACTGTGAAGCTCGAACTCATCCCAAACCACCTCAAATCACCATCTCAGTTAATCAGGTTTAGGTCTAGGGATTGTGGAGCCCAAAACCTTTTTTTTTATTTACTACATAATTCCATATGTGTCCCATAATTGTTTTGATGTCTTTAACAAGAATCTTCACTCTAGACAATAAATTACAATTCTTTAAAAATAAATTAACAAAAAAAAAAAAAAAAAACTTTTGAATTGCACTATATTTTATTGTCTTCTCTAAGATCTTAACACATCCGGGACAAAGAACAATACCCTAAACAGATGACATCACTGTCAGGAAAATGGCTTACATCATCAATATGACAACTTATTGTATTAAAAATTTACTTTGGTCTTGGGTGTGTGGCACTACCATCAAGTGCTATTACATGCAGTTATCTGATTTTTCAAGTGGTCATGTAAAAAAAAATATGCTTTCTTAGTACTAAATAAGACATAGAATACCAATTAAGAAATCTGATAAAAACACTTCAAGAAATAAGATTTCTCAGCACATGTACAAGCTAACTTTGACCTCTTTCAGTTGTTTGTACACTTGTACAACTTGTCTCCACCTTTGCAGCAATATAGAGAAATTTATATAAAAAAAACTTGATATTATATTTACTGGTAAAGTGGATCTATCATATATTGTTTATTTTAAATTGTGTTTTCATGAAAAAGTAAAATATGTCTCTCTTTGGAGGGCATTAAAAATCGTCATATTAGGGACAGTTTGCAATTATATTTATATTAGTGGTGCCAGTTAAAATATTACTATTAATACTTGTATTTTTGAGAGGAGATAAAAACAATGTGGGTGCTGGAATAAATAATGCATGACAGGACAGATTGGATAGAGAAACTTTTTTTTATATACTTTTTAACTTTGAATTGTAAGCTTCTCAACTTGGTTGTAAGTTTGTAAGATTTGTGAATTAGAACCTAATTTGCTGGAAGTGTTTGGTATTGCACACATGCTCACAATGGGGGGATGATCATTTAAATGGCCTGGGGGTAATATGTAACAGCCAGTATTCAGTAATGTGTACACCGTCCCTTTAAGAGCCTCTTATGCTGAGTGCACAGGTATGTATGTAGCTATGCTGAGAGCGTATAGAACCAAGGACCTAGCTCCTTTATTTATTTATGTAAATAACTCCACAAATGTGTTTTGGTGCTTCTTTAGCTCATGTATGAACTAATAAATAAGTAAATAAAACACTACCAGAGTGAGTCCGAGTTTCCTGCCTGTTCACATTTCTCGAACATCATCTTCACTTCAAATTACGTCTCTCACATTTCCAGTGCAACTTTTCTTCCCACTCCCCTCAGATCTGTTTTTGCCAATGTCATTTACCGCCATACGTTTTTCACCTGCCAACTCAGAAAGCCATTATCTCCTGTAATGAGAGGACAGTGAAGTTACCGATGTCACTCTGAATGCACAAGACCATGCTGGACCTGATGCCCCCGAACACCTGCGCTGGACCGACCGTAGCGAAGCCCTCCAATTCCCCCTGCTGGCCCTTCCAGCTGTGGCCCTGGTTCCACTAGAACCCTGGTTCCCCCTCAAGTAGTCCTCATCATTATCACTCACAGCCTGGAGCAACTCTGGGGCCTGCGGGGGCACCGGAGCAGATGCTGCTCACTTCCTGCTGCTGTTCCGCTAGGTGACAGAGGAGACGGGTGAGTGAAGCAGTGGCAGCAGCTGCAAATCATCACACTCTGAATAAGAAACAGTAAAGAAGAACTTCATATTTTAAACTCCTTTAAAGAGCATGTCCCTAATGTAGGCACACCTTTCAGTTACACTCTCAAAAGCCTATTTTAGAAGTTGACATATAGAGTCTTTAAAGTATACCAATACCACAGGACACAAACTTTATGTACCTATACAACTTTTTTCATGGATAAATAACCTGTGTAAATATCAATGATGGAAAGTATTGAAGTAAAACTACTACTTAAAATGCTGTATCTGTACTTTACTGGAGTATTATTTTTTTCTCCTACCTCCACTTTTACTTTAATACTTTAATACTTTTATTTAGATATATTTTAATGTGCTGCATCGTGCACCGTCACCGGGTTTCATTAGGTTCCTTATCACTGAGTGAATCAAGTAATTAAACTGATTTTAAAAGAAGACCACGCTGCTCCCATCGTTTTTCACTCTGAAAAATAGATAGCACTTGTATTGATACTCAAGTCGGGGTCTATAGTGCTTTTTAAATGTCTGGAAAATACTCATGGTATTTACTAAATAACATGCCATAGGAAGCCACTGAGTGGCACCTTCAACATGGCACCTTCACCCTATAATCAGCTCAGCTCATCAATGGTTTGATTACTGGGGATTTCATAAGCAGCCTTGGTCAAGAGCCCCAATGAACACAGTTGGCTGTGTTCTTTTGTGTAATTTGTGTGTATATGATAGAATTGCCTGGGCACAAGAAAATGTAATGTTTGGTAAAGCAGCATGTTTAATAGGCATACAACCGGGCACAGGTTTATGTATAGTGTTTTTCATATCTGCTTATACCTCCTATACTTAATTTAATCTGTATTACTGCACTACCTCATATCTACAACTGATTCTATCTATCTAATCACAGTTAACCAACCTAATCTACTTTTCAGAAGTTCGGTTGCCACAAATAGTCCTATGTACACAAAGCAAAGTCTGAGATGATCATGAAGCTGTAGCTTAGGGGTACAGCATGTTTTAGGGTCTCACTTTTGTTGTGTTGTGACTGTATATGCAGTGCACTTCTCTATTTGCAGCGCCTGTGTTGTCATTTTGATGCATGTGTTTTGTGTCAGTTTTCAATGCGTTGGACTTTCTCGGCCACCGTAGTTTCTAACTGCTTCAATTAAATTTTATGATAGCAAATATTTTGTTCAGTTCTTTAAAAAGTGTGTTTTTTGTAAATGGAAGAGCATGTTTTGAAGTCTGTGAATGCGATTCTGACAGTGACAGCATCACCACGGATGTCACGTCTCCAGTACACATGATTTACATGATTCACTGGTGTGTGTACTGGAGACTGACATTAACAAATCAAAATCCGGTCAAAACAAATCAGTTGGCTGTTAGTGGTTTACTCTGAGAAACGATCACACTTGAAAGGGAAGGATGTGACACACAGCCAAGCAGTGAGGACAGGGTTGGCATCAGTTTTATTTGTACAGCTTTTTTAACAGCAGGCATTTTCCCAGATAAGCTTCCCAGAGGTGCAGGTCCAAACTACCAGCATGCTTTGTGGACGACTCACCAAGACCATGAGGAGAAAAACTCTGAACTGAACCAAGACGAAGAGAGAAGTCCCCCAGGAGACCCCTATCTCTGGGGTTCAACTGTGGAGGACAAGACTACACTGTGTGGGGCAGTGGTGAATTGGTGGTGGTTTAAGTTGGCTTCCAGTAGAAGATGAGTAGCAGCCCACATCATGCATTAAAAAGTCGACCTACAAAGCAAAAAATTGTCCAGCTCATCCTTGTTTCATTCCTCACTCCTGAAGGAATTGACCAAAGCCTGATCTACAAGAATTAATGCTAGTCTCTCTTTTGGAACCAACTGGTGGAATAAACCTAAATAGTGTCTAAATAGCATTTATTTATTTATTTATTTACTGGATCCCAATGAGCTTGGGTAGATTCCCCTGCTATTCTTCCTAAGGTTCTACTTAAAATAATAATAACGATAACAATAATAACAATAAAAAACAATAACAGTGACAATAGCAATGGCATCAAATAATTCAAAAGTTTCCTCAAGTCCAACTACAGAGGCTTAAACAAGGAAGGACAACAAAAGAACACAAATAGACATTGTCACAAATAATTTAGAATTATACATGAATGCCAAACTAAAATATGAAACAATTATCTAAGACAATAAACCTTTCCCAAATACTTATTTACATGGTTTTTGAAGGTAATCTTAGCAGGATCATTACTATATTTTATCATACCTCAGCTGAAGACCCATCTTTTTTTTTTTTTATAAGCAATGGTGACTAGTAAAGCTTACATTTGCTTGCATTTACCATGTCTTTTATTTTCTTCCACAGGTTGTTACATAGTTTAAAAATCTTTAAGCTCAGAACCGTATTTTTGCAGTATAAGGCGCACCGTATAATAAGGTACACCATTAATAAACTTCTATTTTCTGGTCTGTTTTCATACATAAGGCACACCGGATAAGAGAGTAATGCTAATTCTGCTCCAGCAGTGCTAGCCGGGGTTAGCCGCAGGCTACAGGCCGATAATACTCACCTCTGGGAGGCTAAAGAGCTAGCGCTAAGCGTAGTTAGTGGCTAATGCTAATTCTGCTCCAGAAGTGCTATACGAGGTTAGCAGCAGGTCACATCCTCTGGATGGCCAAAGAGCTAGCGCTTTGCATGGTTAACAGCTAATGCTAATTTTTTTTCATTGTAGGATTCAGGGTCTATCAAAACTTTTTTGGATGTTAATAAGCTAGTATCCAAAGTTTAAAAATCCAAATAGACAAATAATTTCAGTGGAGAAAAATTTGGTGCATCCCTAGTAGATGTCTGACCGTTTATTGAACTCAGTCCTTCCAGAGTTGAGCTGTTTGCTGAGTTTGGATTAAAAAAAATATACATACATATTTGTTCTATATACTGTATATTTATAACAACAATAAAGGTTTTTAATGACCTTAAGATGTTTTACACTGTTGATGATACCCTGTATAAAGGTGATGCACTGAAATGAAATGTTTTGACCTAAACTAAAACTGAACCAAATAATACTGAATAATAATATATGAATAATAATATAAAAAAAAACAAATGCGAGCAAACTCTGAAGAGATTTTGAATCGACTTTGAAATGGTTCTGTGAACCAAATCATTAGCGTTGACCTTACTTGCCACTTCCTGCTCTTATTTGTGCCAAACAACAACAAATCAAGTAGATACTACATGCACACAGCCACTAATACACATTCACTTGAAGGCTGTTATGGATTTTTTAAGTGAGAATTTATTTAACTGGAAACTAGTGTATTTTAGCTGTTTTCTGAGCATGATTACTTACTGTTACTTGGTGACAGGTCTGGGGCTTTGTTCTGGTAAGATAGGGGAGATCATTTGTTTAAATCTAACTTAGCAAGTCCAGAGTAGCAGTTATTATTAAAATAAACTTGTCATTAAATTATACGTGTACAGCTCTGGAAAAAAAAAGAGAGGAAAAGAGGAAAATGGATGATCACAAGCCATCAAACCAAGCTCAACTGCTTGAATTTTTGCACCAACTATTCTGATTTCTGAGCTCTTAAAACATTATGAATATGAACTTGTTTTCTTTGCATTATTTGAGGTTTAAAAGATTTGCATCTTTTATTCATCGTTATTTCAGCCATTTCTCATTTTCTGCAAATAAATGCTTTAAATGACAATATTTTTTATTTGGAATTTGGGAGAAATGTTGTCTGCTGTTTATAGAATAAAACAACAATGTTAATTTTAACATATACCTACATATACGTATAAATAGTAAAAGCAAAGAAACTGATTCAGAAACTGAAGTGGTCTTTTATTTTTTTTCGAGAGCTGTATATATGTCAGTATTTTCAGCTTCATAATTAAAATCATGGGCAAATAGTTTCAGTTGCAGGAAATACGGTGAAACGCTAGTAGATATTTGACCGTTTATTGACCTCAGTGCTTCCAGGGTTGAGCTGTTGATATGCCGCAGCGTTGACTGTCACCTATGGGCAAACTGTTCCCTATATGATTGACAACTGAAATCAAAGTGTTATATAGACAGTAGCTAATAAATAACCATACTATAGAAAAAGCCTCCTCATGACCCTGCAGTTACACCACACATGCAGTTCCTGACCTCAATAAGTGCAGTACTGAGCGGTTGACCTGCCACTTTGACTGTCAGTTGTGGAAGAAATACGTTGCATATGGTTGACAGCTAAAGTCAATTTTTTTAGTTTAAATTGATCCTGACTCCACCCCCTACCAACATAGTACTGGAACTTTAAGAATGGACATGCGCTCAAACACCCCACACCTGCACTACTGCTTATACTCGCACTGTCATCCCCACTTTAATTCTCTCTGAACCTTTAAGAACTGTACGCACATTATACCACTATATTTGCACTACTGTTTATATGGGTTCTGTTTATACTGGTACTGTAATTCCCTCTTAAATCCCTCTTTATTCAACTTTTAATCAGTGTTTTCAGTCTTTGTCTTCAGTCTATCAGGTCACAACTGGTACTTTCAAGTAATTTGACATATGCTGCCCTTCGATTAATTTTGAAAGACAGCCAGTAGCTTTAGAACTTCAAAAGGAAGTATACTGTCTTTCTTTCTTTCTTTCTTTCTTTCTTTGGGTCTAATATTCACATATACACATACTGTACAAATGAGCTCAACTCTGAAGCAATGCAAATGTATGGTAATCAGAATCCCATGGTCATTAATTTTCTTCGTGTTCAGAGAAATTTTAAACAAAACATCTTTGTGCTGTTGAGAACGCAGCAGTTGCTAGGCCTGCCAGAGCACGAGCATTACTCTTAATTGCGGTGGCATTTTGACTGGGACCTGTGTTGCGTTCCAGAATTGTGGATAGAGCTCCTCCATGCCAAACTTCGCCGTGTCCGGGGTCTGACCCACGCCCATCTGTCAGTAGAGCCGGACATCGCGTCCGAGCCCATCTGAGCCCCAGCTTAAGAAACACTCTGTAATGAAAAATTGCCGATGAGTGATTTCGGTGGACGCATCCCAAAGAATTTGCTGAATTAAAGGTCTCCAGCTGCCGGGGACAGCAGCAGATCGCTGAAGTTCCTTCTGCTTCTTCAGGTTTTTTTAGGGAGAGATGTGAATTCCAGCCAGATTTTAACCAAGTGCAGTTGTATTTGTGAACATTTGGCCTGGCTGCTATGGGCTATGATGGATTAGCTTTGATGAGGAGGAGGAAGGAAGCATGATGATGTCTGATCAATGGATACACATCAGACATGACCTGTTCTAGTGTTTGCGACAAAACCCAGCAGCACTGCAACACTGAAGTTCAATGCAATGTTAGTGTATAGTTCTGTTCTGATAAAAGCTGGAGCAGTTAGATCACTACAAGAAATCTATTGGCAAAAACTAGAGAAAATATATGTAAATTGCGACGTAAATGCTTTAATTAAGCAAAAAAATAGGCAAATGTTGTGAGCAAATTTTTCTTAGTAAGCTTTCTTAAAATAAGTCTCAAAATTATTAAAGTAAGACTTAGCTCCACTAGGTAGGACTGAGATTTTGTGCTTGTGGGCTCCCCCTACAGTTGTAGAGTGTAATAAAGGTTTCAGGCGGATTAGTTTCTCTTTCTCGTTTTCTGGCTTTCACAGACATATTCAGTCTCTTTCCAGCTTCTACCAGAGTGTCTGTATGTTAGTTTGTAAAGAATGAACCAGTAGTCCTTGTAGAACTGTTAGAACTAAAGGTCGGAAAGCAGGTCGCAGTTCTCGCGAGCGTTGGTCGCGGCCACCTCGGAAAACTTACAGCGTCTGGTTTGAGCTCAGAGACGCTCTGGCACAGAGAAGAGAGCACTGCTATTCCTCCTATTACACCTCAATGCAGCGCTGCAGTGAGTTCGAGCTGTAATTTTACGTCTTTAAAAAGATCAAAAATTAAGGAAATCATACATAGTGCTCTTGTTTTTTGGCTTAAATTCGCACAAGACATAAGAATCAGAATTTGACTGGTGACTTTTTGTGCTTATTTCGAGTTTAAAATACTAAAACAAGGTGAAATAATGTCACAAATAAGAATGAATAAGATCATCCTAAAATAAGTCAAACTTAAAATAAGTCTTACATTTGCAATGCTTAGTAAGTCAAACATTCTTATTAGGAAAAAAATAAGATTGAATGGCTTGAAATTAGATCATTTCACTTGCTAAGTTTAATTTTTTTGCAGTGATGAACAGTGATGAAATTTAAACATAGAATTTAACATGTTGCTGATTGAGAAACACAATTCCACCAGGACATGGATAACATTAGTGGCCAAGGACATTTGGACCCATTGTTTCTGGAGCTTTGAGCTGAAGTAGCCTGTATGGAAGCCCTGTTAACAACCCCACCCCCCACCACCCCTGAGAGGAGCGTGCAGACCTGCTGAATCGGCTGTTCGCACTTTTGCAAAGTCATGGAAATATGAAGGGGAGGCGGTTTAATCAATGTCACACTAATCAAATGTATTGTCATGGCATTATAAAATTTAAACCGATATCCTTTCAGCGCCTCCCTTTTCTCTCCGGCTGCGGGGACGGAACTGGAGCAGCGAGTCCGCTGGGGAAAGCAGCGACGCAACGCCGCTCGACTCTCTCTCCCAGCACACGGCGACTAGCCACTGCATCCACACCACGGCAGATACTATCAAACCAGTCATTTCCTCCCAGTAATTGAAGAAAAGCAGTGCATGTCGGAGAACTATGCCCAGCTAAAATATGTAATATACGCAAAAATCTGCCCTGTGCTCCCCAAAGCTTTGTGGTGTAATGATCATCATTATGTGCTAGAGGGTTCAAAGAGAGCCGCAGCAGCACTATTCAGAAAGCAGGCCCTGGATGCGATGCACGATATAATTCGCTCTTCTGCATCAAAAGGCACGAGTTAATCAAATCTCCCAGACACACACACACACACACACATCGCCACACATTCTGATTTCATAAATCAAACACACAACGGTAATGGAATCAACCCACCTGCCGTAAACCACTATCATCAAGCATCCATCAGCAATGAGAGACAATCGCAAATGAAACTCTTCCCCAAAGGCGCTTGAGAGTTTATATTTGTGTCATCTTGTGTGTGTCTGTAAATGTACGACTGCTTTCAAGGGAGCAGGTGTGATTATGAATGCGGCCCGCCGCACTCTCGAGCCGTTCTCATGCGTGACACTAATTGCAAGAGGCAAGAGTATCTGCACTTTCCTGCACAGCTGAGAAGAAAAATATATATACCCCCAGGAGACACTGGGGTGAGACCATGGGGGTCAAATGGAGATTTATTATTTCTTCTTTTATGTGCTGATGCGTCATTTATGCACTGGGATTTGGCCCGTGGACTGAATATGAAGAGTTAGCACTCCAAGAGTTACCAATCACCCCACAAGACAGCAGAGAAACTTCAGAGGGTCCTTTTTCTTTCCAGGTCAGCAAATCTTTAGATACAGTGGTATGAGAAAGTTTGGGCACCTCTGATCATTTTCATGATTTTTTTCTTTATAAATCATTGGTTGTTCAGATCAGCAATTTCAGTTAAATACAGTATATCATATAGCAGAGGAACACAGAGATATTTCAGAAGTGAAATAAAGATATATAGGATTTACAGAAAGTGTTGTTTTATTGTTTTAAAATACCTATAAATGACCTATATACACAGGTGAATCCAATTATGAGAAAGGGTTAAGGTGGACGATTGCAAGTTTTTCTCCTCTTTGCGTCTTCTCTCAAAAGTGGCATCATGGGAGCTCAAAACACAAACTCTCAAATGACCTGAAAACAAAGATTGCTCCACATCATGGTTTAGAGAAATGATACAAAAAGCTCAGAGATTTTAGCTGTCAGTTTCCACTGAGAAATGGAAGATCACAGACACAGTTCAAATTAAGACCTGAAGTGGCAGAACAAGAAAAATCTCAGATAATTAGAGGAGAAGGATGGTGAGAACAGTCATAATTAACCCACAGATCAGCTCCAAAGACCTACATCATCATCCTGCTGCAGATGGAGTCACTGTGCATCGTTCAGCTATTCAGCACACTTTACACAAAGAGAGGCTGTATGGGAGAGAAATGCAGAAGAAGCCTTTTCTGAGCACACGCCACAAACAGAGTCGCTTGAGGTATGCTTAATTACATTTAAACAAGCCAGCTTCATTTTGGAATAAGGTGTTGTGGTGCAGGCACTGGGAATCTTGTTAAAGTTGAGGGTCACAAGGATCTCAGTCAATATCAGCAGATTCTTGAGAGCATTGTGTAAGAATCAGTGAGAAAGTTAAAGTTGCGCCAGGGCTGGATACTTCAACAAGACAACAACTCTAAACTCTGCTCAAATTCTACCAAAGCATTCATGCAGAGGAACAACATTACAAGTACAACGTTCTGCAATGATCATTTCAATCCCCAGACCTGAATATTATATAAAAAAAAAAAAACTGTGGTGTGATTTAAATCTTCAGAAACCATCAAACCTGACTGACCTGGAGATGATTTGTAAAGAAGAATGATCCAAACTACCTTCAACCAGAAGCCAGACTCTCATAGGAAGCTATAGGAAGAGTTTAGAGGCTGTTATTTCTGCAAAAGAAGGATCTACTAAATATTGATTTCACTTCTCAAATATCACTGTGTTTATCTGTTATATAGTATTTCTAACTGAAATTTCTGATCCAAACAACCAACCACTTATACAGGAAAATCATGATAATTATCAGGGGTTTCCATTTTATTATTAGTTATATTTAACAGCATACATGATAACATAAATATATCAAATATAGTAGAAAACTAAAACAGGACAGATAATTGACATATAAATAATTAAAAAGGCAAAAAAATACTAAATGAGTTCACAACACTTTAGCAATAGATAAAAAAAGCAGTTGTTGTGTGAAGTAATAAATCAGTTCCTCTAAAATAAACCTTGTGGATGCCTGAGAGAGACACATACGCACAGAAGATACTATGGAAGTAGATCCAAGCATAAGGACGTATTTTCTTAGTGAGAGAAACACTTTGCATTTTTATATTTGCATTCTTTTTTAATTTGCAAAGATTTGGGAGCTCAGGGTGCATTTAACATCACTGATCAGGGGTATAATATATTCTGTTAAAAGTTTCAATTTATATCATATTTGCATAAAGGTACACTACCTCACAGTTTTATTGGGAAGTCTTAAAAGAGCTTGACATTTCCTACCAGTGGAAATGTTTGACCAGATTCTGCAACAGCTTCTACCCCCAAGCCATCAGACTCCTCAACTGCAGAGACTGAACTGATGGTTTTTCTGTACATGCACACACACTCTTACCCCACTTACCCCAGAAAATGGAAAGCACTAAAAAACCCTACTACCTCACTGGACTCTATTGCACACTGTGTAATAGAGGTAATTACTACCTCACTGGTCTTTTTTGCACACTGCAAAATTTGCACATTGTCTTGTTATTTATTATTCTTTGTCTGTATTGTGTTGTATTGTCTGTCTGCACTTTTGTACTGTTGCACTATTGTTCTGTCTACACTGTGTTTATGTGCACCATGGTCCCTGGAGGAACGTTGTTTTGTTTCACTGTGTACTCTGTATATAGCTGAAATGACAATAAAAACCACTTTGACTTTGACTTTGACTTTGACCAGTGAAACTAATATGTCGTGTGAAATCCTTAAAAATACTGGTATGTGCCAGCACCATTCACTCTACCATGTCAAAGTTACTGCTATGTTGGGAATGATCCACCAATAATGGTTCAACAGCTGTTCTATGGTCAGAATCTGGCGGAGGATGAATGAGTTGGTGGGGTCTGATAAATTGTGCATGATAACAGATGAGCTACAATTTGTAACTGTAAACCTTTAAACAGAGCTGGAGCAGAATGCTTTAGACCAGGAGTTATACGATACACAGAACTGCACATGCTCTACTCTCACTTGACATGCTTATAACAAAATTTAGACAAGAGCAAAATGTCCCATACGTGTATAGTTTGTGTGCCATTGAGTGAAAGGTGATATTATGCATGTGAAAAGACAAACAAATAGACACAAAAAAGGTGCATGTGATGGCTTATACCACTGTCACTGTCCTGCAGTCTCTGACTGGCCATTTGCTGAGCTGAGGTGATTCCTCACCAGGTTCAATCGAATGAGAAATATTTATGCTTCATTTGACGCTGACTTATTCTCATCAGTGTATGTTTTCTCTTGTATTTATTGCGTTGCTCTCACTGTCTGCTCTTTTATTTAGAGGTTGCTATTGATTTTTTTTTTCCACTGTAACAACCTCATTTAGAAAGCGTAAAAAAAACGCAATCCTGTTAATCCGGCGGGCAAGCCCGAAAAACATCATCCCTTCTCTGCTATTAACGTCGTCTGGGGCTCCCCTCCCCTCCCGAATCTGCTTGCGAGATCATTTGCAAATAATTACCATCAGCAGATTTATTTCACTCATGCCCAGGTTTTTAATTAAATAACATAGTGAAATTAATTAAGATTACATCCCATAGCCAGGCTGAATCAAATGATTGCATCTCTCCCAGCATGCGTGTCCTGGAAGCAGATTCTCTTAAAAGCCAGTGGAGGTGGAGGTCACGGGGAGGGGGGATGCTAAATTCTCACCCTTAGTCAGGCCGATTTGCACAGCTCCCCTGTGTGTGACCATGTGTGTGTGTGTGTAGAGAGAGAGCCCCGTAAGGCCACTCCATGTCCTACTGAATGTAATTTGCTCTTTAATCCTTCCCGTACAATGAAGTGGAGTAAATGAGCTCAAATCGCTTGGCTTGCAGGGGAAGGAGTTCTGAAAATAGCCGGAAAAAGGGGAATATTTGCTGCAGCTGAAGACAAGATGTAGTACATAGAAGGTCAGGAAGCAGTGGGTGGGTTGATGTGGGAATTTTGTGTAGCAAGATTTCCCATTCAGCTGGATAATCTCATCAAGCAGTCTGTCTGAACAGTGGAGGAAGTGAAAACCTGAGAAGTTATGCAGAAATGATTCCAAATTATGTGTTCTAAGCAAATCAAGCAATCCAGATGTTTGCAACATGCAAGTATTTACTCTCTATTAACCCAGAACAAAGGTCAGTAACAAAAGGTCAGAAAAACAAAATACCAGAATGGGCAGGCAAATGGGTCATACACAGGATATCCAAAAATTAGTAGAAGGTTAGTCAAAATACAAAAAAATAGTTTGGCAACTAGAAAGCTAACAAAACAACAAAGGGATAGGTGAAATAGTGGTAAAATGGAGTGCCAAAATGGTCAATAACAAAAAGGCAAAAACAAAGGAAACATGCGGTAAAAGAGCTATGTAAATAGATTCAATACCAGGCACTGAATATGGAAAAACAGGAGGTATTTATACAAGGTAAGACAGGAAATGGCAATCTCAAAAGTCAGGTGAGCTGTAAGCCGATGTGTCACATGATCTGGCATGTCCCGGAGGTTGGGTGCAGGTGGATTCTGGTAAGTGGAGTCTCTGGTTAGTGAACTGGAGTCTGAGGCAGGAAGGCAGGCAGAAAGACAACTTCAGGACTGACAATCTAGCATAACAGTAAAAAAGAAAAACATCATGCAGTTGTTGTTGACATAAGTGGCACAACTAAGTCATTAACACGTTTTCACACATGACCAGGTGGATTTAGATATAGATATTTCCCTTAATAAAGAAAATTATTATAATTTAAAAAGCGCTTTTATATCTGTCCAATATTAAAGTAAATGTAGTATAGTTGTAAAGTTGTAAAATGTAATAGTAGTATAAGTAGAGTAAAGGTTTTAGGTGGAGATTTAGAGAGTCAGATGAGGTCAGTACAGGTCTAATGTCTCCTATATACCAAATCCCACGTACACACCCACCAAAAGCTCTGTATTACTTTGGAGAATTCAACTAATGGAACATTGTGACCCATCTCTCTGTTCTCTCATTCGTTAAGACATTATACAAATCACATGAACTAGAATAGCCTTCTTGATCAGTGTAATGGTGTGGTGGATGGAGGGTCATCAGCTATATTGTGAGTGGAGTGGTGTCTCTGTAGTGAGCTGATTAATAGACGCCATGGCCAGTTTCTGCTCATCAGGATGGTCTGATACTGAGGATGATGCTGATGAAGGGCCCTCTGATTACTGGCTCAGTGCCTTCCCATTGGCCCGCTGGATGTGGGAAAGTGCTCGAGTCTGGCAAAGTAGATGCGTCTGCATGAGAAAAAGAGTAAAAAGTGAGGGAGAGGAAAAGTAATGGTGGGAAGTGTCCTGGAAGGGAACACATCATGCTGAAGTAAAATATCAGTATGAGAATCTACTCGAACTGATGCAAACACACTCCTCCAGGACTCCGCATGAGCTGGAGGGGGGAAAAGGTGGAGGTAAACTTATAAAAAAATAAACAAACTGCGGGAAATCTATGCCTCTTCTTAGCTCTAGAGTATTGCTACCCAGCCGTGCAGCTGCAGGGATTTCCTTCATCTGCTTTTGCATACTGTAAGTATTTAAAGCTGTGACTGAAAAGCTGCAGATGACAAAGCTGATCCAGGACCTGCAGCATGGAATACGGTTGGACACCTAGAAACATGTAACCGCAGCATACAAAGAAACAAAATCGAGCGTGCTGCAGTGTGTATCCAAGCGTGTGCATGTGTGTGTGTGATATATAAGCAGTGACTTACAACAAGTGTCCATTATCGACGCATTCCTGCACACCTTGAAGGTGTTACCTCACCTCAGCATAATGCCTTTAACACCCTGAGGGTGTGTGGCTGTTGGTCGTGGATACGGAGGCTGACTGTGAATACTGAAGCTGTGCAGCTGCATGTAGAAGAACACTGCTGACAAACAAGGTGAAAATAATGCTTTATTCTAAAATGCACTAGAATTAAATTTTCATGTTGCACAGCCAATCTATTCATTTGTAATCAGATTAGTATCTACATATTTTTAATTGTATAAATAGATTTAAAAAAAAGTGTTAGGAAACATGTATTGGCAAATCTATGAATTGGAAATATGTATTGGCAAATTTTCCTAGTAAGGGCCCATCAAGATGCCACAATACTCATAGAGAGGCCAAGTATTGTAATGTAGTTTTAAAAACCTTACACCGTAAAATCTATGGAGTTAATTTTAAACACAAATATTTTACACAACAAAAAAAAAAAAAGTTTAGAATCAAAAGGAATAGTAGGTATCTTGCAAATTCAAAACAGAAAAAAATCAAACAGATTTATGTCAGGGGTGACCAGGTATGTGCAGGTAAGGAACTTTTATTATAATACATTAACAAATAAACGAGGAAGGATAAAGAAACCAAACCAAAACACACAAGAGACTAGTAGAACAAACGGAGAGGGAAATAAAGAAAACAAACGAGGAAAAAACAAAACTGAATAAACTAAACAGGGCAAAGGAAATAAACCAGGGCAATATCCTAAGAGAAACAGGAAAGCAAACACGGGATAGACAAAACAACAGAGGTTAGGGCAAAGACCGATGAACACAGACTGAAATACAAGGACTATATATACACAGGAAACATGCTCACAAAACTGGGTACACCTGGGCAGGTAACGAGAGGGGGGAGTTACAATTGAGACAAGAGGAGAGTACATATGAATAGAAAAGTACAGGTATGCACACGGGGAACTGATAAACTGATAAACACAGAAATAACACAGAGCAGGGGAGAAAGGAGACAGAGCAGGAAGAGAGCGTGACAATTTATTAAAACACTTGGTTACTTTAGAAAAAAAAAATCCAGTATCTTATTAATTTTTAAGACTTTTTTACTTTTTCATACTGGACGTTGCTTTTTGGCTCATTAGTGACAAAAACAAAGCACTTCAGTAGGCCAATCAGATTTCAGCCGGGGCCAATGGCCCTGTAGCCCCGCCCCTAGAACCAGCAGACTCTATTTTATAAAGTCACAGGCGAGGAGTAACAAGGCCAAGACATATTCTCTAATCTCTTTTGCAAACTTAATTACAACCAGAAAAGAGACATGAAACAACCACAACAAGCAGGTATTCACTTAAAATGTCAGTTCAGTCCACTTGTAGGACCCTTATTCACCCTTCACACCAACACAAACACTACCCTACACCACCACCACTACACACACACACACACACTCAGCACAGCATTATATGAAATCGCACATTAAAATGTACAATTTAGAAGCTGGAATCAGTAAGTCACATTTTTATTTTTAATGGGTGGGCCTAAGAAGAAAAAAAAACATCTCACCACTCTTTCGCAAGTCACACCAGTCTTTTTCTAGACTCTACTATAAAGCTCCAATATGCTAAAGTTCAAATATATGTTAATAATGTAAAATGTGTGCCATAAGCTCTACTATATACGTTTCAAGCAACAATTATGTAGTATGTAAATTTGTATTAACACTAGTTGTGATTTTTTTACTCATATTTCTGAGCACTGTTGGATATATTTACCTTAAAATAAGGCATAGCTGTTAGTTACAGTTCACACCACCACTACTGCTGCTACGGGGCAATGCTGCCTCTAATTCGACCAGACTATGCTCTCAAGATACTGTAATTACAGAACTACTCTCACTGAAAACATAAATCAAGTAAATTAAAAATGCACAGGTACCAGAAATGAAAATGCTTAGTCTCAGCTGAAGTTCCTAATGGGGATTACTCAGATTATTAGTTTTACTCATGGTAACTACACAAAATCATCACATAAAAAACACAAAATTACTATTTGTAACAATTATAAGTAATATAAGTAATATAATCACATAACAGTATTGTTTTTGACAAATAAAATTGACACAGACAGAAAAACTTGAGCACCTCCTCAGATTCCACCTATTTTTAAAAGAGCTTTAATCACATGCTTTACTGCTTTTAAAGGTGGACAATTCTTCCCCCTCCATCCTTCCCACTACCACCTGGTTGGTCCCATCCAGTTGTCTGTAAGGTTGGCTCAACCCCTTGCTTTTTTGAAAATGATATTTCAAGTGAAAGTCTTTGATTTAAAGTAAAAGTTTGGTGTGGGCCCCATTGTAGGCCCAGGTCTTGTAGCATCTGGACACTTGCAGAGACTACCATGTGTAGAAGGCAGGGGCACCTATTGGTGTTTCCGAAATGTTGTCTGCAGTAAAAGTTCTTCTTTCATTTGCTTGCCTCTAGACTCTGGACTGGTGGAACTGATTTTTTTTTTTTTGTGCATTTTTTTGTGCATTTTAACAACTTGTCCACAAACCAATTATTTGAGCCAACATTCTAAAGATACAATTGCAACAATCTATACACAAATTCAAAAATTCAAAGCATGTTCTCAGCAGTGCAGTGCTTTTTTTTTACAGGTCTGTGAAGAGAGCTGGTGGGATTAGGAGAGTCCTTGGTAGGAATGCACTAAGCTAAGTGTTAAAGATTGTTGGTGGAGGAGAACTGCATGTGTATTCTAGACAGCGTGCAATAGAGAGATAGCAAGAGTGTGTGTGTGAGTGTGTGTGTGTGCGCGAGTGTGTGTGGTGCTATATTGGCAGCTCTGTGCACTGCGCTTGGCCTGTCTGTTAGTTCCGGCTGGCTGATCTCACTTCATCTCTCATCACTGTGATATCCGTCTGGAGACAGGCCGCGCTCCTGACGACTGCCACCATGTCGGCTCCTGGCCCCTCCGCTGAGCCTCACCCCGCCTCACAGTACCCCCACCTCCCCCAGCCCCCGCCTTCAGTTTCCACTTCCTGATCGCAGCAACGCCACATGAATATGCATTCACCTCCAGCACTCTGAGATTGCAAGCCCACCACACAGCCTTTCTCAGACTTGTCATCTTAACATGCGCTCTGAGGCCCGGCCCAGCCAGGTTGAGGTTTGATGAAGAGTCAGAGTGTGGGAGGAATACGTAATCCTTTCAAATATAAAGTTGTGGATGTCAATTTGCCCTATTGTTTAAATGTGCACTACTATATAATTACATGGACTTATATACAGGGGTTGGAAAATGAAACTGAAACCACAATAATTTATTGTCCCAATGGACAGTTCTGGTGGAAACAGGAGAGTTGAGGTGCACTTTGAATTCTGACGTGATTTGAGCAGCCGTGGTTTTATATTTTTTGGATACAATCCGGGTTAGCACCCGAACATCCCTTTCAGACAGCTTCCTCCTGCGTCCACAGTTAATCCTGTTGGATGTGGTTGGTCCTTCTTGGTGGTATGCTGACATTACCCTGTGTACCGTGGCTCTTGATGCATCACAAAGACTTGCTGTCTTGGTCACAGATGCGCCAGCAAGACATGCGCCAACAATTTGTCCTCTTTTGAACTCTGGTATGTCACCCATAATGTTGTGTGCATTGCAATTTTTTTGAGCAGAACTGTGCTCTTACCCTGCTAATTGAACCTTCACACTCTACTCTTGCTGGTGCAATGTGCAATTAATGAAGACTAGCCACCAGGCTGCTCCAACTTCTAATTAACGCAAATGTCAAATCAGCCAATCACATGGCAGCAACTGTATTTAGGCATGTAGATATGGCCAAGACGATCTGCTGCAGTTCAAACTGAGCATCAGAACGGAGAAAAAAGGTGATTTAAGTGATTTTGAATGTGTTAGGGTAGACAGGCTGTTGTGAGTATTTCAGGTGCTGATCTACTGGGATTTTCACTCACAACCATCCCTACGGGTTTACAGAGAATGATCAGAAAAATATCCAGTGAGCCGCAGTTCTGTGGAAGCAAATGCCTTGTTGATGCCAGATATCATAGGAGAATGGCCAGACTGGTTCCAGCTGATAGAACAGCAACAGTTCCTCAAATAACCACTCGTTACAACCAAGGTCTGAAGAAGAGCATCTCTGAACATCAGCACAACACGTCCAACCTTGAGGAGGATGGGCTACAGCAGCAAAAGATACACTGGGTGCCGCTCCTCCAATTTCCACTCACCAAAATTTGACAATAGAAGATTGGAAAAACTTTATCTGGTCTGATGAGTCTCTATTTCTGCTGCAACCTTCGGATGGAAGGGTCAGTTTTTGGCATCAACAACATGAAAGCCTGGATCCATCCTGCATTGTAAAAACAGTTCAGGCTGGTGGAGGTGGTGCTGCAATGGTGTGGGGATATTTTCCTGACACACTTTGGGCCCATTAGTACCAATTGAACATCGTGTCAACACCACAGCTTACTTGAGTCCATCTTCTGATGCTACTTCCAGCAAGGTAATGCGACTACTTACATCTGCTATGTTCTTTCTGGAGTGTAACCTGATGTGTCTGTAGTGTAGTGATGAACATTTAACATTTTAAACACATGATTCCAAATAAAGAAATCTAAAGCATGAGCTAAAGAACTTAGATTGAATCAGTATGGGTTTGAATAATATGGCTGAAGATTATGTTAGGGAAGTTTAGATGTTATTTATTCGATTTGTTACATGACCAGTAATTTCGTATATTAAGATCTATAGATAGTAGAAGATGGACACTCCAAATAAAGTGAAAACCAACTCATTTCAGTAGACGTCTTTAGTAAAAGTGTATTGATAATCTACTGAACGTTCAGATGCTGCTATATATATACTTATATATTGTTGCTAAGTTAAAAGTTAAAAGTGTAACTGTTTTATTTTACATGACTTGGTTGAATAAATTGAATAAAGCCAATGTTATGTGAATACAACCACAGCACAAGTCTGAGAAGTCAAGGGTTGTAGGGCATGTGCTCTGTGACGTATTATCAATAGCCTCTACATGCTTTGAGGAGAACACTAATCCTTATTTTTTCAATGAACCTGGATTCAATATGTTTCCGAATTGCATTCCGGGGCTCTGAGAGAAAAGTTGATATTCTGGTTGAAATCCACAGCATGGGCTTCAGCCTGTGACAGTGAAACGGAGACATTTATATTGTTCTTGTGTTTTATTTATGGGCTCCAGTCATTGCATGAAGATGACATCATCGCCCTGGTTCTGTGAGTGTTTCTGTCTATGTTTGGGCAGCTAGCACTCTTTCTCCGGCCTGCGTTATAAAGTTCTTACAGCATACCTTTCCAGGCCTCGTTTCACATCTCCGAGTATGTTGTAACCTAAAGTGACAAGTCGACTTCCTCCCGTTCCTCCAACACGGAGGGCTTTTGATCAGGTCCATCCCTCCAGCACTCCTCCATACACAGTGCTGACGGATCGCATGTTCACACGTACGTGTTTGGATGAGCGTCATGGGGCCCGTTAGAGTCGCGGAGAGCTATGGATTTGTCTACAATTCTGCAGTAATAGCCCCAGGAGCATTAGCAGATGGGATTCTCTTCACACGTTCAGGATTTACTGTTGGATGAGCTTCAGAATCAGAGGTCTGAAAAGACAGGGTAAGATGAGAGAAACATTTCCATTGGTTAAATGATTGTTCAGGTGATTCCAATGTTAATTCCATCATTTTTACAGTACAGACCAAAAGTTTGGACACATCTTCTCTTTTTGATTTTCTAGATTCTCACTAAAGGCACCTGAAATGGTTTTCCAACAGTCTTGAAGGAGTTCCCAGAGGTGTTTAGCACTTGTTGGCCCCTTTGCCTCCTTCACTCTGCGGTCCAGCTCACCCAAACCATCTGGATTGGGTTCAGGTCCGGTGACTGTGGAGGCCAGGTCATTTTTTGTTAAGTACATAAAACTCCACATGTGTTCATTCATAGTTTTGATGCCTTCAGTGAGAATCTACAATGTAAATAGTCATGAAAATAAAGAAAACGGTGTGTCCAAACTTTTGGCCTGTACTGTAAAACTAAAACTGTCACACACTGTCCACTTAAGAAGATCCACTTCCTATAATGCCTTTATATTTGTGATCTACTGAGAACTGTGGTCCATGTTTTAATTCACAATACCTCAGTCCTTCTCTACCCATTGCTACATTATGCTACTTATGCTCACCAGATGTTATTTGGGTAGTGGACAATTCTCAAAAAAAAAAAAAAATCAACTCAGACTTGTGCCTGTGTAGTAGAGCCATGGTAGTCTGTGCAAGGTGCGTCACAATGCTCTATGCAACATTCTAGTTTCATGCCTTGCATCCACACTGTATCCACACTGTTTAGGAATAAGGAATCTATAGGAATCTACACTGATGGGAGTGGTGGTCTGGATCTGATGTGTTTTCAGGTAAATTAAAAAATAGTGGTGTGTTTCTATTTTGGTGGCAGAAAACACAGGTGAGCCACTGACTGATTAAAACCCTGACACCAGTCAACTATCAGAGTTCCTACCTATAGATGCACCCAACTTGCATACACCCCAGCTCGACAAAACCTGAATTTTTACTATTTACAGCATGGTAATTACGGTGCGTGGCAGTGGAAAAAAAGCTATTTTATTAAACAAGAGATGATGAAACTCAGACATGTGGATCCGGATGGGACTTAAAACACCGGAGGATGATGGAGTTCAGTGAAAAACAGTAGGTAATTCAGCCTGTAATTCAGCCTGGACATCTGAGAAAAACACATATATGGTCGTTCCGTACAGGAATAAAATCACAGAGGACCCCCCCCATAAAAGAGAAAATGACCCCAGAACCCCCTGAGAAACTAATCTGGTCCGGATAGGGATTTAGTCTGTTTTAACTGCTGATTTTGGAAACTCTTAACTGTTTCCCTTTTTTTCATCTTAATTAGTTCCCTTTGCCTTCCTACTTCTACTTTATATATTAACTTAACTTTTTAATTTGGATATTGGGAAGATAATGCAAATACATCTTATTTCAAGTCATTTTGGAGCATATCTATTAAACCATATCTATTGATCATGGTCCATTACATTTTGATACAGTGTAGAGGACTGCCTGTCAATTAAGTATGTGAAAACATCTAAAACTGCATTAAGACTTTGATCTGACAGTGAAGTGATGCACTTATATAGTTCTTATATCTAATCTGAGAAAAACAAACAAAAAACTAAATCTTAAAAATGTATAATCTGTACTTAACGGCCATTTTGACTGTAAATCATCAGCTCATTGTTACACGTATCAGTGTGTTTTTTTTTTATTTTTTATTAAAAATGCATTACAAGAAAGATTGATTTGTTAATAACTTTTCCTAAAGGGTGCAAGTCAACTCACACATTTTTTTTTTTATTTTGAGACAGTGCTTTCTTCCTAAATTAATAACTAATTGATCTGCAATTTTTCTGCTTAGTTCTAACTGAGGCAGGGTTGCGTTCTGAAGTAATAAATATTGCCATATGATAGCATTTCAAACAGCCGTGTTTGCAGTGCTCCGGGGCAATTAACCCAGCAGACCTGCATGTGAATTATTTACAGCCGAGCTCATGCAACGTGACCCTCCTGCCTTCCGCCCTGAAAAACACACCTGCCCTTCTGCCCCGAAACACACAATGAAAAAGAGCCAAAGACAATCGCTCAATAGAAACGGAGGGAAAGTATTTGATAATTGTATTTTATTAAACAACTCTTGACAGACATAAAACATCAGAAAAACAACAGGTAACTTCATAAGGGTCATGGCTACCAGCGGCAATGTGAGTAATTGTGTGGAGTTGGATTGCATTTCTGCAAGGTTCAGCAAAAGTTACACAAAAGCGTTCAGTCTGGAAAGTCCTCATGAGATCACATAGAATGACAAAATGTATTGGTATTTTTTTGGGGCATTTTGTAATGAAGTGTACATTTATACCACCTCAAATCAGAAAAAAAGCTGGCATAGTATAGGAAAAAAAATACAATCTTCTTAAAATAAAGCATTTATCACTTTGTAAATGCTGCCATTTCTTCTCACAACAATTTAAAAGACATTTTGATACCAAGGATACCAAGTGATCACATTTTTCTGGTTTTCTGGTCTGCAAAAAGGTCTAAAGCCTATGCATGCCCCCTCTAATGTGCAACAGGTGTTAAAAATGACAAGCATGCATTTTCTATGTTAATTCATGTACGGCTGAGTGTTTCTATGATGTATTTCAGCCAAAAAATTAATCCAGTCATTGAGAATGTAGGATATTCCTCAATTAATTTGATTCTTGATCATCATTATTGTATCAATACCCCTCTAATGCACACATGGATGAAAAATGACTGCAATTGTTTTCTATGTAAATTCGTGTATGGCTGAGTGTTCAAGCAATAGTACATTAATTCAGTCATTTAGAATTTAAGGCATTGATCAATTCATTTTTATCATACTTTCACTACTGAGGTCAAATATTTTCTAAGGTAATGTTTCAGTAAATCAGTGCTGAATTGTGAGACTGGAGCTGTGCTGAGGTGTGAAATGGTAAATGGTGGGATTGTGCCTGACCTGTGTTTGTAAAACTGATGTAAAAACACAAAAGCTTCTTCATAAAGAAATAAAGGAAAATAAAAGTATGATTTGTACTTAATAAATAGAAAATTAATGCAGGTCATTTTTGACCCATGTTGCGCATTCAATACAAAATACAAACAAGGCTTTTAAGATACAAAAAAGGCTTTTACTCAAAAAGTTAGAAAGGAAAACATAAAATAAGGATGTACTATGATTAAAAACAAGTTAATTGAGGAATACCTTTATTAATGAATGAGTAAATTCATTTACTGGCAAGATATTTCATAGAAACCCTCAGCCATTCATGAAGTTCCATAGAAAATTAATTTGGGTCATTTTTGAACCATGTTGCACATTAGAGAGGTAGCGATACAAAAAGAGCTTTTATTCAAAAAGTAAGAAAACTAAAAAAAAAGTTAATTGAGGAATACCTTGAATACTGAATCATTAAATTAATTTAATGCTAAGTTATAAAAAAAATTAAAATCTATGATCCATATTGCTCATCAAAGGGTTAACGTGTGATTCGATTATTGTCATGTTTATTTATTTAAGAATTCTTCAGACATTCTCTACTGGGAACAGATCAGGACTGCAGGCAGGCCAGACATACCTGTAACCTCTTCTTCCACAGCCTTAAGTTTGTCACGTCAGCTGACAATGGGTCATGATGACAAAATATTATAATAGGAGCCATTGTGACAAAACAAAAAGAGTTGTTTAAATAGTCCTTCTATGTAATGGAATAAATGGTCTAGCAAACAGTGAGTTACTGTAGAACTTTGTTACTGATGTTACATTGCTTGAAAACCTTTTTAAAACAGCACAGCAAAACCTAAAGCAATTTTATCACCAAGGTCTTTGGCTGTCATTAGATTTGTTCTTCAACGAAATCCACAGTCTTCCACCGGGCCGGTCACTTTCCGCTGTCTCTAAGCAGGCCGATGTCTGGGAGTGTGTGTATGAGACAGTAGCATCAGGAGATCTTGTTGCGATCAATAGGGAGCAGTCACTAATCCACTCTGCCAAGGTGTTGATTTGTTTACAGTCGGAATTCCTGCCGACAAGATGCCACTTCCGCCCTGACAATCAGACATCAGGGCAGGTGGCCGAAAACAATTTTAATGGCCTTGCTGGAAAGAGGCTGTCTGCAAAATTGAACAGCAACAATTTCCACTGCAATCATGCATTAGCATCTCAGCTGCCTGTAATCCACTTTCCCGCTCCTCGCTCGCTTTCACTGCGAGGCTGCTGCTACTTTCAAAACAGTCATGTAGGGTCAGGGCAGAGGCTTTGAATTAAAGATGCATTTGATAGCTTGGCGGAGGCGTAAATTAGGAGGCGGCCAAACGTTGCCGTCTCTTGAAATGTAGACCCTTAAGAACATTTTTGAATTGGCTCCAAAAAGCATTTTAAATGAAACCAAAGTCAAACCCAACAACAACAACCTTCAAGTCAACAGTCAGTCCGGCCAGTGATGGATAAGAGGTTGCTGCATTAATATACAGCCCCCAAAAGGGTGATTTTACTATGTGACTGATATCATGCTTACAAATAAGTACAATATTCGTAATATATAAGTAAAGGTAAACAATATTTTACCCTTTATTTTCTTTTGTGTACGTTTCAGAGAAATAGTGATAATACAACCTTTTTCCAGAAGTTTTGCTTGTTCCAGCAAATTGTAACTACATCGTGTCTTAAAGGAGAAATCCGGTGTGAAATAAACTTGGGGTGTAGTGAAACTGATAACGTGTGCAAACTTTTGTCAAATAGCCCACCTCCATTCTCACTCTGTATTTCTAAATACAACACTTTTTATTTAATGCTATGTTCACGTTTTTTTTTTTTTTTTTACTAAACTCACTGTCACCGTTCAAAGTTCTTAGTGCCTAATTTTTTCTTAGTGCATCATATTGTCAGGGCCCTAAGAATTCCACCAATGAAGTGTGGAGCTACTCTGAGTTTGTTAATGGTGTGAAGTGTGATTTATTCGAATGGACAACGCTATGCCCCTATTACTAGCATTGTAGGCTATTAGGAGCATCAGCTAAAAGTGATGTATTTTGAAAAGCTGGGGAAGAATAGAGGTTGGCTATTTAACAAAATATTCATAATCTTATTATGTTTCACTACACCCCAAGTCCTTTTCACAACAGATTTCTCCTTTAAAGTATGATCATTTAAAAACTGTAAAATACTGTATATTGTTTACATTTTTTTTTTTTTTATAGCTTTAATGTGAAAATGTAATTTTGATTTGTGCCCCTTAACATTCACTCAACGTTGTGAAATAGACTCTATAGCCATGTAAGCCATTTTGAATGTACAGCACTGTTAATTTATTGTGGGTTGGGAATTTCAGAAAGCACAGAATTCCGTATGCTGTTTATATAGATACATTGGAATTATATCAGGGACTATCTGAGAAGGTTCACCCGCTTTATGTTTGAAAGCAGTTTTAAAGTTTCAAAAGACAGGCCAAAATTGTCAAGTCCCAGGGTACATTTGATTGCAGAAAATGAAAACGTGTTGCACCGCATGTGCAATATATCAATAAAGGTGTGTGTGTGTATTTGAGACTGCCAGTTTTTGTCTGTCTTTGCAAAGTATTGCCAACATTTCCAAGTTTTTTTTTTTACTGAGCATTTTATAATGCTTCGCTTTCCAATTTTTCATCATTGTTTTGTTTTCTCAATTTTAGCTTTAGGTTTTGAGTCTTGCTCTGTTTTGACACCATTTGTTTATGTCTGTTCTGGTCGCTTTTGTCTTGATGTTTTTTTTTTTGTATAGTGTCCTTTGCTTTTATTAAATCATGTTATTACATTTGTGAGCATCTGGTTCTGATAAGCTGACTGGTTCACCAAATATTACAAGTGCATACATCATTTTTATAGTACAATTGTGTTTGAAAAATGATGCCATGTTAAATAAATGGATAAAAAAATAAGCATATGATCATAACTCTAAACATCTAAACGTTCACAGTCCCTAAACTGTTGGGTTACTTTCTGTATATTCTGAATCGTTCCTCTAGGTCAGAGACTGGACTCAAAATAACTAAATGCAGGGAGCTAAAACTGCTAAAATGGTTTTGTACACATCATGTTTCATCAACAAACATCTGTACTCTTAAATAAAAACAAAACAGATGCAAAGGCATTATAACTAAGTGTACAAAGCTTTGCTGGTCCCCCGAGGCCTCCTCCACGTTCTGCAGTACAAAAACACATGATGAGGCTCTGAGTCCCAGGTTCGGTACACTTGGGTCTGGATGTTTGTGTGTTTGGAGGAACATGATGGATACACTGCAGCATTCGCATTAACGTGGCACTTTATGCATTTAGCAGAGTCCCCTGGTGTCCCCGCCGCTGCACGGAGAGATTGCACCACTTTGTTTATTTCACAGCCTCGATATTAAAGTACAATTAAAATGCTTCCCAAAGATGATGCACTCAAAACAGACGTCCCTAGGCAAATTTGAACCCCCATCACCATAATGTAAAAGTTCTTGCAGGCATGCACACACACCAGACACCCACACAAATACACACACACACACACACACACACACACACACACACACACACACTGTGTGAAATTTCTCTCTGGGCCTTGTGTAATGATTCACAACATTAACCATCTTATTCTCTCTCTCTCTCTCTCTCTCTCTCTCTCTCTCTCTCTATCTCTCTCTCCAATTCACATTCACAATCACGTTTATATGTAAGTGTAATTACCCATATCTCTCTCTCTCTGTATACAGATCTGAAAAAATTAAGAGACCAGTTCAAAATGATCAGTTTATCACATTTTACTATTTATTATGTTTGAGTAACATTTTCTCTTTCTGAGAAATTTCCAGAAAATGCAAAGGAAACAGATTCATATTAGTTTAGAAACAATAATAATAATACTTGTGTTTAATCAAATCAATATTGGAATGGTGGAATAACCCTGATTTTTAATCACAGATTTCATGCCTCTTGGCATGTTCTCCTCCACCGTTCTTACACACTGCTTTTGGGTGACCATATGCCACTCCTACAGAACCTTTAAGCAGTTCAAGCTTTGTTTGATGGTTTGTGACCATCTATCTGCCTCTGGATTACATTCCAGAGGTTTTCAGTGTGCTTCAGTTCTGGAGATTGGGCTGGTCATGACAGGGTCTTGATCTGGTGGTCCTTCATCCACACCTTTATTGATCTAGTTGTGTGGAATTGAGCATTGTCCTGCTGAGGAAAAAAAAAGCCTGAGTTGTGAAACACTGCAAGAGCAATGCCAGAAGGAAGCAAGTGTTTTTATCCAGGATAACGTTGTTTGGGTCCTTTGCAAAGATTAATCTGCCCAATTTCAGCTTTGCTGAAGTATCCCCAGATCATCACCGATCCTCCACCAAACTACACAAGGTGCAAAAGATTGTGGATTGTATGCCTCTCCAGGTCTTTGTCTGAGTACTAGAGGACCAGATGTTGGGCAAAGCTGAAAACTGGACTGATCAGAAAAGATTATTTTACTCCAGTCCTTTATGGTTTAATTCATATGGTCTTATGGAAACTTCCTCAAAAACACTTCAACAGTGCGATTGACTAAAATTAACCAAGGAAATTACTCTGTGTTCATCTACCTCAGGTTCCCTATATGGTCTTCAGGTTTTTGATTTATTACATGATTGATTTGATAACTCCTAACATCACTGCTGTATCTGATTTTTTTAGCCTAATTAGGACATGTATCACATGCAATGTCACTTATTTAAAAATGTGTGTTGGGTCTCCTGCATTGAACATGGGTTTTTCCCAAGCTGCTTGTCTGTTGGCATGGACAATTCTAGCCTGATGCCTCTGACCATGATCATTACCACCCACTGCACTGTCCACTGTAGGTGGTAGTGCCTTTTTTCGACATTCCTGGATCATTTTGACAAGATAATACCTCACAACTTAGAGGTGTTGGTGTTCCCAAGCAATCCTCTAAGATAAAACTTCACACACTAAAAAACAGAGGGACGATATGAGCACTTCCTTGTACTCAAAAGGTACACTTTTCATAATTTTACCCTCAAATGTGTAATTTGGTTTTTACAGGGTCAGATGTAGGTCAGGTTTCCTCTGATGTACAAAGTCTTTTCTAACAGCATGAAGTACAGATTTGTACCAATTAACCAACCAAAAGGTACATTTGGTATTCTGTATCACTGTACTATAAACTATAAACAATACATATTTTAATTATACATCCAAAAAATTCAAGTTCTTGACACATATTTACAAATTACAATGTTTTTAATCTCTATAATCTTTACTGGTACAAGAGACATTAAAGTCCAACAAAAGACTTTCACTGAAAGGTACTCTGTTCTACCTCAATATAAGGTACAGCCCCAGCAACAATCTTTGTACTCTTAAGTGCAAATCTTTTCCTACTGATTGATTGAAACACTGATATCCCAGTATGACTTCTGGCAGGTCAATGGATTTTACTTGCTTTCTTCTACAACAGATTGATGAATTTCCAATTTTGGGTGTGTGTCTATTGAGATGAAAAAGAGAGCAAGAAATGTCAACCTATTATTTTTTTTATTGTTTTAAGACCTCCCAGGTCTCCCGGAAGTTGCAGGAGTCTACCGCATATCAATAACGACTCCCTAATGCACGCAAGTCAGATAAAATCTCCCGGAATTTAGAACGAGTTGCCCAAGTGTAAACACAAACACGCATACAGACGACATCGATTTTTTCCCCAATTGCAGGTGTGAAAGAGAGGAAAAGGAAAAGAAAGGCACTACCCTTGTGTGCATATTCATGAAGAGCATGCAAAACGGAGAGGGTTCTCAAGTCCAGCTCTGGGGGTACCTCAGGTACCAAACATGTTGTTGCTGATTGACAGCATCTGATTCACTTTATTTTACTCACAATCATCCTTTTAATGTAATATGTTTTTCATTAGCCATGAACTCCATTGAGTTCCATGGGAAAACACCGCTCTCATTTACCGCATACGCTCTTATTGATGTTAAGCAGATATGGGTGAGGTTATGGAGATGACATAACACCACTGGCCCGATCTGCCGCCACACACACACACACACACACAAACATCACATCTATACCACACACACATTAGACTGAAAGTATTTTTATCATATCCTCAAATCTCCTTTCTCATTCTGAACCTATCCCTCATGTTGGATTGAATTCAGAGCTGTTTTTTTTTTCCTTTTTATTTCCCACATAGATTCATAGCAATAAGCTTAGCTAATACACTCCTAGAAATGTGTGACAGAGGCCTGCTCAGATCCAGCAGTGGTTAAAGATGCTGTTAGCAGGGTCACTGTCTTTTACACACTCAGTACACACACAGTATCTTACCTTACCTCTCCATAGTAAACACAACTTTCTGGTGGTGTTATTCAACACACACACACACACACACACACACACACACACACACACACACACACACACACACACACACACACACACACACACACACACACACACACACACACACACACACACACACACACACACACACACACACACACACACACACACACACACACACACACACACACACACACACACACACACACACTTCAATACATGATTAAAATTCAGACTTCAAGACATAGACACTACTACTGCTTTCCATTTGTCTTTTGACTGAAATCAGACATCTAAAAGCTTCATCACAAAACACTGTAAAATGATAGGCTCATACTAATACTTCACCTGATGGTTGGGCCACTGTTTGAGATAATATGGGCACAAAACACAGTTTTCAAAATACACTCATAGTGAAAAATGTACATGCAATTGATAAACTCTTAATTATTTTTAATGTTGCATATCTTGATCATGGTTAATATTAAAAATAACAGGCTCTTGTAGTTGTAGGAACCAACATATGGGGTTTGATAGTATAGAGTCACTGAGTCATTGTGATCTCTTGTTCCATTCATAATCACCTTAAAAAAAAAAAAAAAATCACAAAAAATCAACATTGATCCCTAAACCACCCTGAGTGGTGCTTTCTTTAAACCTAACCACTGATAAAAAAATAAAAATAAAAAATCTTAAATTAGGGTGACTTTATTTCAGGTTTTCGAAATAAGAGGACACTAGGACACATGTGGTTAGCATGCTGTGCCTGGGTAAAGGTCTTCAAGTAGACCTGTCCTTCAGAATTACAGTTTTTCTCGATTGTTTACACACAAATATTGGTACTTGAAACACAATGACCACAAAATGTAACTCATGCACCAACCCCCTGAACCAATTCTGCTAAACTACAAGCACAATTCCTGCTTTACACTCAAATTGCAGTTCTAAAACACACTTTTTCCAAAACTCTACACACAATTGTCATGAAGAAAATCTCTTGTTTTCACAAGGAACACACTGTTTTTCAAAACTCTAAAGTTAATTGCCCTACTATGCACACTGACTCCTCACATGGGCAAACACATAACACACATGTTTCCACTCAGCAATCAGAGCTTTAGCATAAAAGGGCAACAGGTGAGCTCTTCTGTTTTGGAGCAATGGAGGCCAATGTTGTAAACAGAGGCAGAGCCAGAGCCAGAGGAGTGAGAGTAAGAGGAGGACGATGGGGAGGACGAGGACGAGGAAGGCCAAGGACAATCATTTCTGATGAGATCCGAGCCACTTTGGTTGACCATGTGGTCAACCATGGCCTAACAATGAGGGAGGCTGGGCAAAGAGTACAGCCAAATTTGAGCAGGTACACTGTAGCATCCATCATCCGGACTTTCCGCAATGAGAATAGGTAAGAAATCTACTCTCACTACAAAACTGCAGTACTGCATATCAATACAGTACTCAATGAGTACAGTAGTACAGTATTACCTGTGGACTGTTCTGTAGGACATTGTGTTTCGAGTATTTGGGAAATGTATTCCTACACAGTATTTACAGTATTGCACTCTTTGTATTGCAGAACTGAAAGATTACCAACAAGAGGTGGACGGGGCCGTCTTCTGTCTCCTGAACAGGAAACAGAGATCATGAACATGGTTCTTGAAAATAACGCCATTACCTTACGGCAAATACAAAGAAAAATAATAGAAAACAATGAGATATTTCAAAATATTGATAGGGTAAGTTTATCAACGCTGGACCGTGTCTTGCACAGAAATAAACTGAGGATGAAGCAGGTCTACAGGGTGCCATTTGAGCGCAATTCAGAAAGAGTCAAAGAATTGCGATATAACTATGTGCAAGTACGTCCTATACATTCCCACCCTTGATGCATACTGTCAACATTGTATAAATCATACATATTTCTTTCTATTATATTGTAATCATAATGATTGTGCTTCACAATAGTGACCGCTCCATGTCTACTTCTGATATTGTCATGTGTGTTTCAGAGAGTCCTTGAGCTGGAGGTGGATGCAGTGGAGCACCAGTTCATCTTCATTGATGAGGTTGGATTCAACCTCACAAAAAGACGAAGGAGGGGAAGGAATATAATCGGCCAGCGTGCCATTGTTGAAGTCCCTGGCCAGCGCGGAGGGAACATCACAATGTGTGCAGCGATGACCCACCATGGCATCATCCATCACCATGCTACCCTTGGCCCCTACAACACTGCCCATCTGATCACATTCCTGGACACCCTACACAACACACTCATTCCACCAGATCAGACAGACGGCCCAGAGCAGCTCAGGTACGTTGTCATTTGGGACAACGTAAGCTTCCACCGGGCTGCTCTGGTTCATAACTGGTTCACTGACCACCCACGCTTTTCAGTTGTTTCTCTCCCTCCATATTCTCCATTCCTCAATCCTATTGAGGAATTTTTTTCTGCCTGGAGATGGAAAGTGTACGACCTAAATTCAGAAACGCGTATACCCCTTTTCCAAGCTATGGAAGACGCATGTGGAGATATAGCAGTTGATGCTTTTCATGGCTGGATTCGCCATGCTAGGCGATATTTCCCCCGCTGCTTGGCCAGGGAAAACATTGCTTGTGATGTAGATGAGGTGCTGTGGCCAGACCGAAACAGAAGAGAGGATGCAGCATAGTTTATTTTGTTTTGTTTTTTTATTATTAACTGTATACAGTAAAATCTTCTGCACTGTATGTGCAACTTTGTGTCGGTTGGGATGTACACTGTGTACATTGTTTTGTGGGAAAAATAAAACATGTTTGTTACAGTATATTTGTGTGTTCTGAGTATAAAAACAATATTATAAAATATTTTACAACGCACTTATGTATTTAATGTCTGTAGTAAGTGTAACACTGAACAAAAAGTCATTATGATGAATGGAGAATGGTGTTTTACACTGAGCACATCAGTGTTTAAATGCTTTTTTTAATTGTCTGTTCATATGATAGTTTGTGTGTGTCATCTGAACACAAAATGGCCTTTTGTGAAGAGATAAAACTGTTTTGAATGTAAAGTTTCATTTTGCAGGAGAATTGAAGGGTTTTGCCCATTGTGTGTGTGTTTGTTGGATTTGTGTGTAGAGTTCTGAGAATACGAGGCATGTTTTCAGAAATGTGTGTAAACAATCCAGAAAAACTGTAACACTAGAATGACAAACTACACAGGAAATGAAGTATTTTCTTCTATCTGATCAAACCTGTTCTAGAATACTGCAACCAACCATCTGTGCATAACTGCATGACAAAAGGTAAAAAGAGGAGCAAATTAAAATCCAGAATAAGGTGCTGCCACTATGATCAGGAGATTGTTGGTTCGAATCCTGGAGATGCTGCATGTTATCAGCTACCAGAGCCCTGAGAAAGCACAACTGCAGAAAGAGCACTCCTAGGGTGATGTTGATCAGCACGAGGCGACGTCTGTGAGCTGATGTATCGGAACCGAGTCGCTGTGCTTTCCTCGGAGTGTGCGGTGATGCTTCTCGGAAATACTGCATCAGCAGCAGCTCGAAATGATGTGATTGACATGTATCGGAGGAGGCATGTGCTAGTCCTCACCCTTCATCGCTAATGATAGGGGACGTTAACAGCTAAAAAAGTGTGGGTGGGATTATCGGCATAGCTAAATTTGGGAGAAAAATAAGTAAAGTAAATACAATAAAAAGCTACAAGAATCACAAGAAAAACTATTCAGTAGTGAATAAAAAATAACAAATCAAATAAAAAGGTTCTGGCACATATACAACATAATGTCTAGAAACTACATAAATATGCATGTATTTATTAATGTACTTATATACCAGTGGTGTGCAGTAAGGCCCTTCTAACCCTTTAGAGAAGGGGTGATAATAGGTGCATGTAAATCATTACAAAATATTTAATCAGGAAGTATATATTATAGTTATTTTAAACTATAAGCATATATCTTATAAATTTACTTAAAAAAAAAAACAGCAACGAATTCAAAGCATTAGTCTTTTGCATTGGCTTTTGCCCCCTCGTGTCTGCGTGACCCTTCTCCTGATTTTGTGAAGGGTTTAGTAATAATATTAGCAAAGTCGCAGGACAATTTAACCAATCAGATTCATGATTTTCACTCCGTGGGCGGGGCCATGACTATCTAACCCCTTCTCAGCGCTCTGCTGAAGGGGCTATGTTGTTGCAGAAGGGGTATCCACTATATTAACTGCACGCCACTGTTTTATACATACATAGAAAGAAATGTTAGTAACATATTACTGAAATAGTGAGCAGTGAGGTACGGTGTCTTTGGTTCTTGTGTAGAGAAAGTGAATAAAAGATGGAGTTGGGGGCAGAATGGGTTTAGGGCCTGATTGTCATGAATTTATGATACATAATAAAAGTTGACTGAAAGCCCTCTAATGGTTGGCAAGAGGTAGGGGTGATATCCTCACATTCCTGGAATTTCAGTCATAGTCTAGTGTTAAACATTGTCCTATCAGAATACAGACAATAATTAGCACAATCGTGAAAAGCTGAATGAAACACCTTGCAGCTGCTCTGATTGCGTCTGTTTTGTCGATACATGCTATAGGAACCATTACTTGCTCACTTACCGCAGAGTAAACATGTCAGCCACAGCTTGCCTGCTGCGTCTCTTCACTGAGTGTCTCTTTTATGGTGTCACATCATCATCATCATCATCATCATCATCATCAGGATGCAGCTTGTGCTGTTTTTCATAAATATGTATTTTCCTCCTCCGTCTTGCAGTTTTCAGCCATGTTTCGGGGAGGAAGAGCACAGTCCGGTCCCTTAGCAATCCCAATAGCAATTTCCACACTGCAGTAGGTCATTAGCAGAGAGGTCCACAGGGCCGGAGTCTGCCTGTATCATTATGAGCAAAACACAGGCCTGCATTGATATTCATCTCGCTTTGTGGGCCCCTTTGTTTCACACATAGTCATTCTGATTCATTTGGCTTGTTTGATCTGCTCTTGCCATTTCTCTCTCTTTCCATCTCTTTCTCTCTCTTTGTCACAATGCGAAATTAATAATTAATACTGCAATACCCTTCTGATTCACTCGTCAATTTAAAAGCCCAAACAATGGCCCCACACACACACGTGGAGGACACCAGGAGATCTCCACTGGGAGAGACAGACGAGTTACACGAGCAGAGTAATGAGGGAAAATAAACTGTAATCTCCTCGAAATTAGTTCACGTCCTGCATAAGCCGACATCTCGCCAAAGGTGACTAAGGGTGTTTTCACACTAGAAATTCTGGTCCAGAAGCAGTACCAAGGTTTAAGTGTTTGTTACCTGGTATACAGTTGATCTGGTTAGTTTTGGTTTCACACTGCAGTTCAGTGATCTGATTAAAAAACTTTACTGCATCCTGTTGTCATCTACTACGCGGACTGCTAATGCCTATATGTAACGACCACTGTTTGGCCATTGAATCAGTCAGAAAGAAAGATCGTTTCCACTCTGTTTATACTAAAACAGATTTTAGGACACATAAGTCTTCAAATGTCGCAATGAATGGCTGCAGGCATAACAGACGTCCATCTCAAAACTCCCAGTGTTAGTTTCTAAAATAGTATTTTTTACACAACATGCATGTGATCGTATAGCTTGTTTTTCATCAGTTTCCATCAGTTTTATTTTTCCTCAATGCGATTGCAATGGGATTCACAAAATGAATTCAGAACATATTCTGAAACCTTTACAGCGCAATACATTTTGGAGGGAAAATCTAGGGAGCAACATACCTGAAACAGATTTTAGGACACATAAATATTAAAATCCTGCAATGGCTGCAAAATAAGTTCACATTTAACAGATATGTGAAGCACGTGTCTGGACAATAACTCGATAAAGTTAGCATTTCTTATCTATACAATGAAATAAAATCTCTTTATATGGTTATAGAACAATGTTTAAAGTTTTGAACTCGATATAGATAAAAAAAAAAAAATTATATATATATATATATATATATAGGGACACAGCCTGCAGGGACGTCAACTGTCAATGCAAGAAAAGAAAAAGCTCCCAAAAATATAACCTTTTAGATAAATAGACCCTTTTTATAATAATAGAGCCACTTTGGTGAAACTCTCTCTCTCTCTCTCTCTCTCTCTCTCTATATATATATATATATATATATATATATATATATATATATATATATATATATATATATATATATATATATATATATATATATATATATATATATATATGCTAAAACTAATTTCCAGGGTGGTTGTGGTGGGAGACTGTGCTGTTATTTGTTGACGGGGGGATTTAGGGATGGTAGTTGTGGTAGATTGTGGCACTAGTTGAGACAGGGGGACATTTGTGGATAGTTGTTTACTGGGGAGATCACGGTTTCTTGACAAGGGAGATTGCGGAGCTATTTGTTAATGGGGGTGGGGCGTGATCGAGGTGCTAGTTGTTTACAGAGGGAGCAGGGGTTGATCATGGTGCTAGAGATACCACATTCTATTTTTTATTTTTTTTTGGGGGGGGGGAGGGGTGATCGTGGGATTTTTGGGATCTTGTTTAGAATTTGTGGCCATCAGGGAGCCTCCCTGACCTTCCAGGATATGGAGGACATCTGCTATACTTCACGCTGATGGGTGTGTACAATATTGTAACTTTAACAAGGTGCTTTTCCTGGTGTTATGCTTAATTCTGTGATGCCAGAATTTGACTCCCCTCTACTCGTGTCATGCAGGAAAATAAGCATAAGCAACTCGTTATTTTAGGTTATCTTAGGTATCTGATTTCTGTAATATAATAAAGGTAATCTACAGTTACAGTAGATACAGGAGTCACCAAGGATTTGCATCCATAACGTTGCATTTCGGACCTTCACCGGCAGGGGAGTCAGATTTCTGCACAAAATTGGTCTTTGTTTCTCAGGCTCACTCTCTTGTAATTGATCTGGAAGCCCAAACTAAAGTCTAAACTAACTATTTTTACATGCCAAACAATAAAGGCCCTGGTTCAGTAGATCCGGACTAAGACTCTTTTTTTAATCAGACCCAATTTTGTCACCTTTCACACTGAATATTTCAGTTCCGGCTAAACTGTAAAAAGTCTAAAAGTGTATTGAATAAGGTAGGTTTGTGGGCTTTTACTTTTTCTGATTCTCTAGCTGAGGAACTCTCTGCAGTGGCTCCCAGATCCATTGCTGGTGGTCATTAGATCAGCACTGCGGGTGCCATTTATCAAAACTTGCCTTGACAGTATGTGACGTGTGACATTTGATTGGGGGCATGAAGATCTCGGAATGGCCACCTTAGCTGTTGACAGGTGTGTCAGCATGTGGCCACTCAAAAAAGTCGTAGAGAAATGAACAGTTCTGCCTGATCCCAGAGGTGTCTGTCACACGGAGAAGAAGATGTCAAAGCCAGAGAACAAACACACAGAGGACATCCCGCTGAGAGGGGTGGGTAGATACCACTAGGCTTTCCCAATCATTATTCCCTTCACTCAGCAGTTTTACTATTTATGTTCATCAAACCGCTAATTCTGTGGGTCAGTCATGTTGGATATTTGAAAAACAGTTACATAACAAACACGACAAGAAATAAGGCCTGTTTTTATGCAAATTCATGCTGGTCTTAAGTAATTATTAAGCCATTTTCTGCCATATATGATATGGTCTTGGTCTAATTCAAAGATCTTGGTCAAAAGATGACCAAATTGATGCAGTATTGAATAGAATACATTCTCTCCAGTCAAAAAACATGGAAGAGCTCACAGTAAAAAAGATTTCAGGTCTGAAAAAGGAATAGGCCTTTTGGAGTTTTGGATACAGTTCTCTCATACTGACCACTAGATATCCAACATGGCCGTTCATGTCAGAAAAATGCGGGAAAAAAAACAGAATTGTTACTCTGCACAAAGATGACTTAGGCTATAAGAAGTTAGCAAACACCCTACATCTTAGATACAGCATGATGGCCAAGATCATACAGCAGTTTAACATGATGGGTTTCACTCAGAACAGACTTCTCCAGGTTCAACCAAAGAAGTTGAGAGCTGCCAGCATTGCTGCAGAGCTTAAAGAAGAGTTCAGCCTACATACTCCCCACACTGCATTAACTCTGTCTGCATTGCACTGTACTAGAAGAAAGCCTCTTCAGAAGCTGATGCATAAGAAAGCCTGCAAACAGTTTGCTGAATACAAGCAGTCCAAGAGCATGGATTACTGGAACCATGTCCTGTGGTCTGACAAGACCAAGATTAACTTGTTTGGCTCAGATGGTGTCCAGCATGTGTGGCAGCACCCTGGGGAAGAGAAAGAAAACTGCTTAAACCCAACTGAGCACCTCTGGGGCATCCTTACACTGAAGCTAAAGGAGCACAATGTCTGACATCCCCCAGCTCTTTGGTCATGGAGCAGAGAAAGAGGATTCCAGTGGTAACTTGTGAAGTTCTAGTGAACTTCATGCACAAGAGAGTTAAGGCAGTGCTGGGAAATAATGGTGGCCACACAAATTATTGACACTTTGTGCCCAATTTGGACATTTTCACTTAGGGGTGTGCTCTCTTTTGTTGCCAGAGTTTTAGACATTAATGGCTTAGTTAGTTATTTTTTAGGGCACAGCAAATTTACCTGGTTATAGAAGTTCTACGCTGACTACTTCACATTGTATCAAAGTGTCGTATCTTCAGTGTTGCCCCATTAAAGGATATAATAGAATAATAACAAAAAATGTAAGGGGTTTATTCACTTTTGTGAGACATGATATGGGTTCCTGTGACATGACATTTGGCATGTCAGCGTATAATGTGAAACATCTCCTTTCTGACACACCTACGTTTGCATTCCATCCCAAAATACCCTTTGTTCCCACTTACATTTATATGTCGATGATGTCAACTTCTGACAAAATGTTGAACATGAGGGATCTGCTACTCAAAGTCAAGCCTTTTCTCCTTTTGTGACTTATGTTTGTTTTGGTGTCAAAAAGCTGTCACCCATATGTGGTGCTACGAAAAAGGCTTGAAACTCTTGCAAATCTTCTGTGCGCAAGTCAGTTTGGGGCTCTAAGCTTTTACATATCTAAATCTATCCCATATGGTCCGGTCGATATGAATGAATAAGTTCATTTGCAAAAAACAAATACTATTTTTTAACACTTTAAAAACATTTTCTGCATTTATGAATGAACTGTTAATATTTTAACAAGTTATAGTTTAACCTGATACCTTCAAACTGCACGCTTACCTGATTATATGTGATGTCAACATTACCTGTGTTTACTAAGTCAATAGTTCTATATTAGACCAAGAGTGTTAGTACTGTAATACTATTTAATGATTTTTTTTTTCTCTAATGCAGGTGAAACAATGCATTTTCACTGGAGGATATCTGTAAAATGTATTTGCACTGGATGAGACATTATCCAAAATTCTTAGCAATAAACAACTGAGATGGGAGTAGCTACTTGATTTACACACTTCTGTCACCTCCAACATGCAACTATATGCAATATAAAAACAAACAAGCAGCTAGATGTTAATATGACAAATGTAGCCTATAGGCTATGTTACAGAATGACTTGCATAAAGCATCTAAGAAGTTCTGGATTTGACTGTTCTACATCTATCTTCGACCTGAGGTATCTATGGCATTCACAACGGAACTAAATTTCATCTTGAGTGCCTTGAATTAAAGTAAAAACTATTTTTCAACAGGATATGACAGAATATTTACACAAATTTGTGCATTTATACACATTCATACAGGCTTAAAAGTCCATACAAATGACGGACATGGTTCATTTGAACATAATTTAAATCACTGCTAATAATAAATTTACCCTTCCTCCTCACGTAAAACTAATCTTGTCGGAAAAGGGCTTTAGTAGTTCTAAGATGACTAATCCAGACATTTTATTTGAAGAAGAGAAGAACTACATCTGAAGCTCCTTCTTTTTTCTACCAAATGTTCTCTCTACATTTCCATCCTCAGCTTCTGTTTTTGGAAGTTTTTGTATCCCACCACCTCCCCATATCTCCCCTGTTTCTCAGTCTTATATCTCAGCTCAGCCTCTGGGAGAGTTCTGCCTTGTAACTGGAGGCAGAATCTGCTCAGAACTCCAGCTTCTGCCTCAGTTCTCACAGTCACATAAGATGTTCCTGTAGTGATACAATCTCCTCTCGTACCAGAACCATATGCTGAAGGCATATCCAACTCTAAATAAATCTGAAGAGGTGGGTAGACACTGCTGGTTTCTCTTCATAACAGCCCTCATGCAGCTAGTTTAACTAAATTACATTAAACTCCATAGCCTACCTAAGAAGTCCATGCTTTCAGAAATACATTTTGTAGGATATAACTGGATCTTTCAGGGTAAAGAAAACAAAACCCTTTGCGAAATTTGTGCACAATGCTTAAAAAGGAAGTCTACTAAAAATGGCTGTAAACAAAATCTAGAGTAGACAAAAAAAATAAAAAAAACATTTTAGCATGTTAGCATTGCTGTGCACCGTTATGTTTCATTACTTCAGACTTTAAGACTATGCTGTCAGCAACCCCTAAAGAAATCACTCCATGAGCTTTTCACAGACAATTAATTTTCCATTTGTATGCTGCACTTTGGCTTTAGATTATCGCATCTTTGGACATTTTCCTTTATCTAACTGAAAGTACAGGCTGGGGACATTAAATGATTCCATAAATGGCACAGGGATATTTTTTTTTCCTTTTTTGCATTTTTCATTGGGTGCATGGTAAATTAATTATGCCCAAAGATCTTACCGTAACCCCGGGATCATAGTTCAATTCTAAATTATGTCATTAAAGCATAATGGTCCCATTTCCCCAAACTGTCTTTGCCATTTAGACGGGCTAAAAGTAGAAGTATTACACTAAATCCTATTAGGTTTCCTGTTAATCCATGAAACCAGGCACTTTAACAGAGTTCAAAAATTCACTGGCCTGAACTTAAATGCACGAGTAACAGGATTAGTGTTACCGAAATATATTCTGCTTGACGTATTCTCAGCGCGAGAGGAAAATAAAGAAGATTATGCTGTCTCCAGACAGCGCAGTAGCAACGGGGTGTAATACATTTTTATTTATTTATTTTTTTTTTTTTTTACAGTATTTAAAGTAGGACTGCGGTGGAAATGGATTAGACAGAGGTGACAATATCGAGTGTGTAAAAGACCTTTTCTGAGGATATCAGGTAAACAGGAACATTTATTAATTTCTGAGTGACGTTCAACTTCAGCAGAAGTCTGAAACTTCTAGAAGGTCAACGGCCTGGCACTGTAGCACTGTAAAGAAAGCCGAAGAAGAAACTTTGGGTATTTCAGAACATCTAAGCTCTTCTGCGAGACGTGTCCGGAAATAGAAAGCGAGGAAGTTCAGCTCCATCAAGCCTTCTTTACTTTGATCAGAGGTTTCGAGATCCACCTTTTATATTCTTGTCGAGAGTTTGCCCTATATGAGGGCAACTGCAGGCTATGATGAGAGGGGACGGGAAGCACATCCTTGCAATGTGCATCCTCTGTTGACCTTTTTAGTCCTTAGTTTGTTTTCTGGTTTCTGATTCTCTTCGCATCCTTCATATATACCCTCTCGCCATCAGAGATCAAAAGGAATAGAGTTTTTTTTTGTTTGTTTGTGTTTTTCAGCAATCACAGTATTTGTCCATAGAGCTTGAGTTGCTCTTTTTACATCATTACTAGAGATCTTAGATACAGAAAACACATAGTACATCTCAACGCTCCTGGAATGCTGAGTTGTTAATGGGAATCTGTAGCAAGTATACTGTATATTGTTGTTGTCCAATAAAAAAACACTTATCTCCAAAACAGCAACTTTACAGGAGAGAGAAAAAACCTTCTAAACTTTCAGTAGAAGTCATTGTAAAGAGAGTTTATTTAGGTCATTTTGAAGAGTTTCTATTGGTCTGTTCATCAAGAAAGTTTGGCACAGTGTAAGGGACAGTTTGTTTGTTCAAATTATGTACTAAACTAAAAATCGACAGAAATGGACTGATGGAATGATATTCACAAATATTTAATCTGACATGATTTGAACCAAGGCAAGCAGCCTTTAGAACATCACAAGATGAAGTATTTTAGAAGTCGTGTTGTGTTTTATGTGCATGTTATAAAAAAAAAAAAACCTCGCCAAGTTTACAGCGGAAGAAAATTTGGGCCAAGGTTGAGCTGAGGTTGAGCCAATATCAAAGCATCAGGGGACCATTAAAAAGTCTTTGCCCAGCCTGAATACATGTTGCCCTGAAGGCCATCTCACCAGGACGCTTCATAACTCTGTCAGAGGGTCTAGGAATTTTTTCCATCCGAAGGGATGAGACTCACCCGCCTCAATTAAGCCTGTAATTAGCTGTTTCAGATGGATGAACACTTGGATGGAAAACCGTTGGCTCGAGCTGGACCACTCATGTGACTGATTGGGGGAATGCTGTGGTCTTTGCTCCATTCTGTGTTGGTTCTTGTCACATGAGTTGTGTAAGGAGTGTGATAAACTGCAGAGTTATTTTATTTATTTCTTATTTTATTTTTATTTGCTTATTTATTAGTCGTATTTATAGGTAATATTATATTTGATATTACTGATGTGTCTGCAGTTGGTTTGATGTATATGTGCTGGAGTGCTTGAACCGGGGTTTGAACTCCCAACCTTTAGAACTGCAGACGGGTGTGCTACCACTGCACTACTTAGAGTGTGTGCAGTGGCTTTGGATGAGGGCCTTAAATGTGGCAGTGAAGAAAAAGGGCGGGAAAATCAAACAAAGGATCTGCTGCCACATGGCATGGCTGAAACAAATGAAATGAAATCAAACTAAGAAACTTAGGAAAGACTTCTTGAAAATCAAAACTTCATAAAAAAAACAGATCTTTTCTCTCTCTTTTTGCGTCTTCTTTTAAGATCTCTCTTTTTTTGTGAGCCTTTGTTTCTTTTGAGATCTTTTCTTTTTTTGTGGCTTCTTTCAATATCTCTTTTTTGTGAGCCTTTATTTCTTTTAAGATCTCTCTCCTTTTTTTGTGGCTTCTTCTAAGATCGCTTTTTTTTTGTGAGCCTTTGTTTCTTTTAGGATCTCTCCTTTTTTTTGTGGCTTCTTTTTTGTGAGTTCTTTTCTTTCTAATCTCTTTCTTCTGTACCCACTGTTACTGGTCACCCCTCTACAAAGGTGTGACAGTGAACTGAGGTTTGGCTGGGTTTTTTAAGCTGTGTTCACAGCTGAGCCTGATTTGCACTAATTACCGCTGGGGATTCTGGGACTTGGAGTTTTTTGCCCCAGATCCGCCAGCTCTTCCACCGCAGAGTCCAGGCCCTCTGCTGGTGGTTGGCGGCACTTGCCGCTTTCTTACAACATTTCAATTTAGTAAGAGAAAGTAAGATGTCTTTAGGGCAAACAGTTTTATGATGTAACTAGTGTTGAACATTTTTTACCAAAACTGAACCAAGTGTAACATTTGTCCAAAGGCATAAGTACCAAACACATTTTTTTGCAGGTTTCCTTTATTTTTCATTCATTTTCCCTTTTTTTTAATATCGCATACAGTAAATAACCTTAAAGTATTTTGTCTTGCTTTTCATAGAAAGAATTTGTCTGAACACCAAATGTGTTTTTTGTGTTGGCATTTTCAAATGAATATTTTCTCTGGCCAAATATTCTATGCATCCCTATTTATTTATTTATTTTTTTAGTTTTAATTCAAATGCAACTAACATTAGTTCACACTAATTAAAGATATTTGTCTATGTTTTTATGTGGACGCATTGGTGCCAGATCTTCTTGTGTGTATCTATGCTAGTGAGGTGAGCCTGGCTGTGATACGTTCTCCAAGGACTTTGACATGTCCACGGCAAAGCTCAAAGTGATAATTCACTCTGAGAGCCATTTTAGCGCATGCAAAGAGGGCCATGTCTGTCTTTGGGCCCAATGCACCAAGACAATTACAAAAGCAAGCCATGCATATCAGTCACGTATTGACTGGTTAAAAAAAAGTCTTCTCCTATAACACTGTGTGCCAGTAACCTTGCTTGCTTTATATGCTACAGAGCCATTCCTGTCATCTATTTAAAGAAAAAAGAAAATAAATAAATAAATGCAATTAAATCTATCTCATGTTTCATGGACTATGCATAGCGTAGGCTAGTAGAGGATTCTGTGGGAGACTGGATTAAAACAGCATAAGAATATTTATATTAAAGGGCATATTTTCTTATAATTTGCTTTTACCTTATTTAAGACAAGAATAGACAGTTCAAGAGATTAGCTCAGAGGTAAGTAACATTGTGCCATTTCAGGACTCTTATTTTGTAAAAGTATTGAAACAGTGAGGCTGATTCCTTTCTTTCTGTTGTAGACATTAAAGATAAAAATTTCAGCTTTTTTTTCAGGTATTTACATCTGGATTCTGTGATGATTTATCAGGCTGCAGTGGGTTTGGGATCATTATCTTGCTGCATGATGAAGGATCTTTTAATCAGTTTGGTTTTATCATTTTTTAATTCAAAGATAAAGTGTTTCTGTAGACTTCTGAGTTCATTTTACATCAATGAAGATTAATGAGGCTGTCCCAGAAGCAGCCATGCAAGCTTAAGCCATGACACTACCTCCACTGTGCTTCACAGATTAGCTGGTGTATTAGAGATCATGAGCAGCTTTAGCCTTTCCATCACACTGGTAAAGGTTAATCTTTGTCTTAGTCAGAGTCCATAGATGTGTCTCTGTACTTCTTGAAAATTCCAGCCTGGTTTTCCTTTTTTTTCTCGCTGATTAGTGGTTTTCATCTTCTGTTCATGAAGTCTTCTGTGAACAGTAGATTGTGATTCCTTCACCCTCTGGAGGTTGTTGCTGATGTCAATAACTGTTTTCTTTAGAGAACTCTGTCATCAACTGCTGTGATTTTCCTTGGTCTACATGTTCTTCACCTGTTATTTAGTACACCAGTGATGACTTTCTTCTTCCGGACATTCCAAACAGTTGTTCTGGCTATGGACAATATTTGTTAAATGGTTCTGACTGATTTAGCATTTTCTCTTGCTTTTTACCCGTACACAGCTCTCTAAATTCAATCTGCACTGATGAAACACAAATCTGAAACTGAGCACTGGTTATTACTTGAATAATCAATGTATCAAGGCACACCTGGGCAACAAAACACACCTGGCAGTAACATGATCCAATACTTTTACTTGAAAGGAAAATGGGTGGGTTGAGACAGAAGGTCCTATTTTCTGAACTGTGTATCTGATCCAGATGTAAATACCTGGAAATGAAAACTGAAACGATAATCTTTTGTCTCATATTATCATATATCATATATGTTTTCAGTCTATATAAGAAATAAAGGGATTGACCTCACTGAAGATACTTGTAAATTGTGTCAAACTATGTTTTAGAATAGTTGGACACAATTGACAAGTATCTGCAATGAAGCCCAACATAAGAGAAATAGAAAATACATTTGCTAAATGACTTAATGCACTTTTTTTCAAGAAATTGATATCATACACCATAATATTACACATAAAAAAGTGCAAAACATTAAATGGCTTACACTAATTTACTTTGTGATGTAACAGAAAACAATATAATTGCATATGACTGTCCATTCTTTTGTATAGCAGTTTAGCTCCACCCATTTAGCCTGGACTGCTTCTTGAATAAGGTACAATATGGGGAGCCACTCATAAAATAGTTCATTTACATGTATCAACCTTAAATTTTGATAGATAGAAAGTTAAAATTGAACCTACAAAAACCTCTTGAGAAGACCTCAGGGACAAGAACATTATGAACTTTTATACTAAATTTAACAATGAATAGGTACTATAATATTTAGACCAAGATAAAAAAAAAAACTTCCTTGCTTTCCTTGTTTGATTGGAACCACAATCCTTATGCTTCCTGTTTTAGTAAAAAAAAAAGTGGGTTAGATATTTTAAAAAGACGGAAATTATTTAACCAGTTAGGATTAGTAGGCATGTGCACAGATTATTTCTGTATTTTGTATTTTCAGAGTAGAAGAAAAGCAAATTGCAGTAAGTCTACAATAATACATGGTCAATTATATCACACGTTGTTCGATCTTATTGAACCCTCAGTGCTTTTTGCCATCGCGGTACACACAGTCTTGTGCTTCAATCCAGGCAAATTATATCGAATGGGAGCAATTGTAGAGCCCAGCTCATTTTTGGAGCTCAACTCGAAAGGAGTGTGTCTAATTACCACATATTATGCGGAGGAAATCAAAGGCTTCCAAAAAAAAAAAGCCTTGTCATGAGTCATGAGCGACTTCAGTGAGCTCAGAAAGACGGCTGATTTCAACAGGCAATGTCAGCACAGCTGGATTCCTGCTTTGAGTGTTCTCTGAAAGGACAAAAAAGAAAAGAAAAGGGGCTTTTTTTTCTGAAATCTGATTTATCTGACTTTTGAATTACCCGAGCAATTAAGCACACGGAATTCTGTGGAGAAACATGTTTTGGAATCAGGAATGCATTATTCCACAGTCACATAAAGGCTGTCATTTATTGAGCTCTTTGAGTCGATAGCTTTTACAGTTCTGGGGTGGATTTTAAGAGACATACACACATACAATGTATATGTATACACTGAATATTCCTCTAATCAGTTCTCGCTTAATCAATTTAAAATTGACACATAGCCTAGCGCATATTTTCTTTTTATGTTCAGTCACTTGGAAGTTAATGCTTTCTTACAAGAGGAGAATAGCAAAAACATCATGCTAACACAAACACTCTCGGCAAGCCTCAGATAGAACACTGAACACTCTCCTTTACTCTTTGTTCTTGTTTTGTGTGCCACTGCTCTCCAGCTAGCTTACAGCTTCCTACCGTGTGGGGGGATGTTCCCTGTAGACATAATTGGGCCGCGGGACGGGTGCACCGTGCGGCAAAAAAAAAAAAGGGGACCATCCTCCAGTCAAGCAGTCAGAACAGACAAGTCAATGGGGACATAAGTAGTCCCTAATTAGGATTAATATCTCACAAGGAAGCGCACAATAAAAATATCAGCTCCCCGGGGATGTGAACCAAATCTGACAGGACCAGAAGGCATTCCGGCTCTGTAGACTTGACCCAGAAGTATCAAGGCGGTTGGAACGCTGTCGTTTTTTGCCCCCGTACTGTGGGCTAGCGAGCGGCCAATGGAAGGCCGGACAACAGGGACAGCTGCGCGGCTAATTAGGTAAGCTAACGGCTAATCAAGATGACCTCCCGGCCCGGGCTCACAAACAGTCATGGATTCTCTTCAGAGCTTGAAAGAGAGGCTAAAAGGTCGACTCAAAGCCCACCTCAATATGTCTTGCTGCAGGCTAATTCCCTCGCCGAGCGAGAGGTCGCAGGAGTGCCGTAAGAGAGCCGTGACATGCTAACCAAGAGGCCGTGGGTGTGGAAAGAGAACAACGACAAACAGGTGGACGAGCCAGGCTTTTTCACAGAGTGATTTTTGGCCGGGGTTTCGTACACACGTTCCCTCGACCATTTGTACAGCTGGGCATGTTAGACCTGGTTAGAGACCAACTTTGAGCAGGCACAACAAAATGGAACACCTCCAGCATTTTGTCCCATTGACCTGGCATCCTAGAGATTGTTCTTCACTGCCTCTTTGAGTAGCACCAGTCCCAAACTCAGCAACCCAAGGCACAGGTAGCATTGCCACTCTTGAACATTGAACCACACAACCACAGCCAAAAAGCAGACAGGTAAGCTGCAGGGACATGATAATAAAACAAGCTAAAGCAGGGGAAGGATATTTGTTTTAAAAGCATTAACGTAAAAATCCCAGTAGGTTGGTTAGATTGATTGCACAGCATTTATCATTTTGTAGCTTTTGTATTTTTTTTTGTGTTATGTGAAACATCTTTCCACAAGTCCCTCTTTGCTCATGAAATTCCTTAAAACTGCAATCCAGTACAAAATTCAATAATCGAAATGTCATGCTGTGACTGTAATTACACCTATGCGCCGGCTGGGTAGCTTTCCAAATCCCAGCAACTGTATAGTTGTGGTTAAACACTTACACTTGCTCTATTTCATGAAATACTGTAAGGCTCGTTTCACATTTTAAAGTTCTGACTTCACTGTTGGGCAACTGTGCGACCGTCTACTCTAGGTGCTTTCTGGGTGAGGAGCCTTGATGAGAGAAAAAACGTCCTGTTGACAAAAACAAAAGCTCCAGACGGGACATGTAAGGTCCTGTCATGCGGAAAGATCGGGAGGCAGCGGGTGGAAGAGAACCTTATTTAAACATGACAGCTAAAAGCTCATGCCTGTGCCAGCTGCAAGCAGGGTGCGGACGGCAACAGAACTGTCATAATCACAGTGGTGCATTAATTGTGATCCCATCATGGCAAAGTTAATTACCGGCACCTGGGCAGACGCAGCAGCTCCGTCCTCGCTCTCCGAGTGTCACCTTTCATTTACTTTCACCAAACATTTAAATCCAGCCCGGCTCCTGTTGTCTTCGTGGTGTCGGATCAATGTAAGCGTTCAGCGCAAACACAACAAACAGCCCCCTTTGGTTTCGCCCCGCGCCAAGTTGCGTATCGCGTCACCCCTAAACTTAATTACAGCCTGCAATTACGAGGGGAGTTTGACTGAAAGTCAAATTACAAAGGCAACAAAACATGGCCTGAAATGCAAGGGCACTTGACAGAAGGGAAGAGAGGGGTCATTAAACTGTCATTCAGATTCAAATGTCCTAAGTGCTCGAACATTGGCAGTTTGGCTCGAGCTCTTTGCTTTCCCCGTCTCGGCTGTTTGCTCAAGGTCTTTGTGGTCGGACTCAACAAACGGCTCGTGGCCCTACTCTGTGGGTCATGAGAAAATCGCTGTTTAGGCTAGACTTACTTTCTCATTCTCCTTCCCTCAACTCAGGAACACTTCAATTAGCATTTCAATCTATCAGCATCAGTTGTAGCGCTGATTGTATCATGGGTCTTTCAGTGATAACACGGACAGACAGGCCTGACAAAACACTGAAAGAGAGATATACTGAACTATACTGTGTCCTATTTCCACCCCAACTGCACTATCCAGTGCAGACCACAGGAGGAAGTTTTTTTTTTTTTTTCTCTATGTTTGAGGTTGAGGAGTCTTTTAGAGACTTGGTTCTCCATTTGATTTTAGGCTCCTCTCAATGGTTCTTCTTTTTAGTCTTATTTTCTCCCAGTAGTTCTTCCTCAAGCTCCCAGGGAGATTTTTCTATTAAGTATTGACTTTCGACTGTTCTTCTTCAACTGAGTTCTGTGTCCTTTAAGAGGTTCTCATTTATTGTATATTTTTATTTCTAATTCTACCTTATTTACTCCTCTGACACACGTCAATCCAGCTTCATTTCAAACTGCATCCGATGCAACATTATCTGGTAGCCAAGTAATTTGGAGGAAAAAGCAGTGACCCTGCTCTGATACATCACTTAACAGATACCTGTGCTGACCAGCATCACATTTAGAGTGATGTGGGGAGAGAACATTACCTACCCACCCAGAGAGAGCAAGACCAATTGTGCTCTCTTGGACTCCGGCTGCTGATGGCAAGTTTTTGAGTTGTGGTTTATCTCTGTGGTTCTGCTTTTCAGTCATTGGTTCTCTTAGTTGTTCTTCTTTTGAGTCAGGTTTGCTCTTAGGCCATATTTTTTTTTTTTGTGTAGTTTTCTGTTTTAGTTCTTCACATTGGTTTTATTATAGTTATTATAGTATAGTTCATTGTTTCTTTCTCATGCTCTTACAGAGTTTGTTTCTTTTAGGTCTTGGTTCTTTTTAGTGTCTTATCCATTCTTTTAGACAGATTTTTTAATGTTGAGATTAGTTTCCTCTCACTGTTTTATCTTCAGATTTTTTTTTAAATTATTGATTTATTTCAGTATTACCTTTGGTAGTCTTTTGTAATCAGTGTTTAGGCAATATCCATTCAGTTGATTATTACTAGATTGAACACACTGTTCTGAGCTTATTTCTGCTGTAGAAAAGCTTTAAAACCAGAAATCAGAAATTATTGCCTAATAAAGATTCCCTTCACAATCAAAACCAATGTTTTTGTTTATTTATTTCTATTTAATGTATACATTGTAGATTAATATTAAAGACATATGGAATTACAAAACAAGTGTTTGTCCTTCACAATCCCCTGATCTAAACCCAAATGAGATGGGTGATTTGGAATGAACTGGTGCACATTGTGAAGAAAAAGCAGCAGCAATTGCTTAGGAACAACAGTTATTGTAGCATCAATGGACTCCTTACACTGCATGTGTTCCTGTTTAGATTCAATGTCTGCAATTTTACATTTAAAATGCAAAAAAAAAAAACATTAAAGGAAAGAATATCCATTAAATGGATGAGGTGTGACCAGAGATTTAGTAATTTTGCTAGAATTAGCTGTATATAAGAAAAACAATGGAATGACTAATAGGTAGGATTTTCCGGGTATTTAAACTGCTGTGTAATAGAGAATAAAGTAAGCTGTATATTGACTCTGTTTTTACATTTCTTGCATCATTTTTTTTCTTTCAGTCTGTTGCCAGCTTAGACAGTGTCTCAATGTCTGTTGGGAAAAGCCGACGTATAAACCGTATTGAACTGAAGCAAATTAAAACAAAAGCTAAAAACAGTTCGTTTGCCAGTTTGTATATTTGAGCTAATCCGTTCCTGTCGCAACCACAAGACGAAGCTTTCAGAAACCCTTTTGTAAGGGTGTCTGAAAGCAGCTCAGAAGAAGGACTCTCATTTGCGGATACTTTTTTTTTTGGTCTTTTTTTCCTCTTCCTCTAAGGCTTTCCTCTGGCATTTCCAGTCATACAATAAGCTTCAAGTGAAAGTTTGAAAAATGTATCTTCAAAGGGGCTGCTGAGCCCACAGTGTGATAATTGGGGCAGTATGTTTTAATTACAGGGATATTAAACAAAACCCACATCTCCCCTAGAGGGCCTATTTCATAGAGAAATATTGGAATGCATTTGCTAAAAATACTCTGTGATACTTGATCTTACCCAGGATTATTACTCAAAATTCCTCATGGTAGTCAATACATGAATTTGGCTGCCTGTATTACGTATACGAGAAAAAGTGCAATTACCTCAAAATAACTTTGTAGCGGAGTTTAGCGAGGAAATGATTAAAACTCCTGGTAAACTCTTTAATTATACTGCAGTCCTTCAGCAGGATATTGTCAAGAGCGCCATAAAGCTGAACACTCAAAGGCACAAGGTCTCGGTGTACAGCATATGAAACTGTTTGACTGAGTGGCAGTGAGCTATACAGCAAAGCGAACAGTCTACCAGATTTGTTTATCTAAAAACGCCACTTAGCAGGAGGCCAATTGATCATGTCTCCTGTGCGGCAGTCACTTTTATCAGCGGTTGGAAAGAGGCTCGAGAGTACAGCAGCCAGCGGGAAGATGAAAACAAACCAACATTGCCCGAGGACTGGAACCCAGTGAAACACACATTTCTAAACAAGTCTCCCATTTCAATCACTGCAAAGATGCCAAACATCTGCACTGGTTAAAAAGATTCTGTTTCCTCAGGTTTTCTGGATCTTTCTGTTTCTACCCTTCATAAGTGACATTACCTGTGAAATCAGAGAACAGGGGAGCAGCTTGCAGGTGGGGTAGCTGGCTTTGTCCTAATCTAATGACGAAGGAATTAACTTATTCAAAAATGTAAACATATCACCAAAATATGTAGATAATATACAAATTCTGTCAGTCAGGGTAAAATAAAAAAAAAATATATTAGTTAATGGACATCAGTAAAGTAAAGTAAGGTGTTATCAGAGCCAATTATATATAAACTAATATTTATTTAGTACATATATAATATATTTATTTAGTCATTTAATACATATTTAACAATTATGTTTTATGTTAGTTAGTGAACATTTAATTTCAATTGTTACCATTTTTTCATGTATTGTTCACTTCCTCAAGACTAAGCTGTTAAAGTCGTTGTCATACTTTATTTTGCAACCCCCCTATATGTTATGTACACAATATAATTAGGTCACTTTCAATGAACATGATTTAAATGTAACAAGGGGATACTTGTTTTTATATGAATTGTCTTTACACTGTAAAAAATGTGTTGTGAAATTTACAGTAAGTAACTGGCAGTAACTGACAAGTCATTTACTGTGAAACAAAATCAGAGTACCTAATGGCAGTAGTTAAACAGTAATTTACAGTGAACCAAAAGCAAATCACAGTAACTAACTGGCAAAAACTTAACAGTAAGTTACTGTAAAAAAAAAAAAAAAAAAACTGGCAGCAGCTAAACAGTAAATTAGTCTGTAAAAATGTTTCATGCATACTGTAATGCTATGTGTAGTTGTATTGATCAGACTTTACAAAAAATAATTATGTATATTGTGTTTTTATTTATATTAATGTTTTCACAACAGAATTATACCTTACTGTTTTACTTTGCAGTCAATATTAAATCACTGTTAAATATAAGCATTTCTTTAATGCCATGTACTGCATGATCTTATTTATTGTTCAACAAAAACTGCAGAGACACAGAATATATACTCTTTAACTATTTTTTTCCCTCAGTAAGTGAAGAACAACAGTTTATGAAATGAAATTTTTAGTGACATTTTTGCCTTTAAATCAATTACAGTGTCATTTTTATAGTTTCCCCCAGTTACTTTGTAGAATATTATTACAGTGTAATGGAACAGTAAACACGGCATTTTCAAAAACGTCTCCCCTTCTTACCTAAACCATTTGAGTGAAATGAAGACCAAATCACAGAAGAAACTGGGACCTAACAAGCCTTTAAATAATTACTCTATACATGAGCAAAAAAGCATGAAACCTGCATGAGTTGTATAGTGCAATAATGCAAACATGGAGTAAAATATAAAAGAAACAATTCTAATACCTTAAAAATATTTTATTTTATTTTATTTTAACTTTTAATAGTTTAAGAGTTTAGCTCCAATTCACATAGAAGCTATAAGAACTGTTTCACACCAGGTTGCTATTGGAATGAGGCACAATGCAGAGCAACATATTCCCCTTCATTGTCTTGATTAAACTGTAAGTGATAAAGGGAGTTCAGAATACTGTATAATATGTTAGATAGCTCAGCCTGTAGATTATCAGACTTTTAATCCAGGGTCCAGGGTTCAAATCCCACAGGGGAAGAGAAAACTCAGTGGTAAGAGCACTTGGTTATCATAAACTGGGGTTTAAAAGCTGTAAGCAAGGCCTTCCCTGGCACTGCAGCACTGCTCTGGGCATGTGTGCCCACTGTACAATACTGTATGTCACTATGTGAATTTTCTCGCTAGTGTGTACAGTATATGTGTGTTACTGCATGGATGGGTTTAAGGCAGCCCTTCTACAGTTCAAGAATGGTGAGTATGGTGAATGACTCGTCATCATAAGACTTTTTTCCACTATACTCCATATTGGCAGATTATTTCTCAATTGGTCATGCAGTGATTGAACATTGGTAATGGTATCTTAGAAATGGCACCAATAAAGGATTTAATACAGCTATGGTATGGTCCATTGGAACTCCACTGGAAGGGCTAATAGTTGTAAGGGTTTTTTGTGATGCTGCACAAAAAAGCAACATCTATAAGATGATGAACCAGTTGGCCAACACCATCTCTGTGAATGTCAGCGCACTGAACAGTTAGCTTGCTTTTTTTTGCTGATTAGTCACGCTGACTTTGACGTCGCGTAGCAACAGGCCACTAGTTGCCCCAAAACTCTTTGTCACGCCGTCTGGTAGAACAGTTTTTGCGTGGCCAGCGCGAACGATCCTTTCCTCCAGCCTGTTAAAAAGTCCCGAAACCCACATTTTGACTCTGTTTTTCTCTGAGGCGCTTTTGTTGTGTTGCTATGGCAACATACGGCGGTAGACTAATGATTGCGATCCTGCACAACATTTGTATCCCACAAACACGGAGATATGTATATATATTTGAGCGCAGCGAGCGTTGCAGCTGACGTGAAGTTAGTCGTGCCCGGAGTGGCACGATGGTGCCTGAGTTTGTTTAGGAAGTCTTGGATGTGGCCAACGGCATTCCTTCAGGCTGGGTGTCTCTTTTAACTTTTTTGGGGGGGGCCCTTAAACTAACTAACAGCCTGGCTGTGCGTTTTTACTGCCGGCCACATCCTCCCCACTGCCAAGCGCTGGAATTTTAAACGGCAAACTCTGTGGTCGATTCCTTATTCATTTGAAAATTTTCTTAAGGAGCCTGTTTTTAAAGATCGTAAAAACAATATATGTTGGTAAAGACTAGGGTGCTGGGTAGACGGGCCACGTCTGTTCTCCATCATTTCTTTAGAGGTGTCCCATCTGGGACGTTTCACAACAACTCAGTTTCAATGCATCACTCCAGTTTGCTATTGGAATGTGGCACAAATTAAGGGCAACTCATTTACCTACATCAGTCTTGACTAAACTGTATGTGATAAAAGGACTTCAATATATAATTTGTAAGATAGCTTAGCTATCTGTAGATTATCAGACTTTTAATCTGAGGGTCCAGGGTTCCAATCCCACAGGGGAAGAGAAAACGCAGTGGTTAGAGCACTGGGTTATCAATACCTGGGTTTGGCAAGCTGTAAGCAAGATCTTCCCTAGCATGCCCACTGCTCTGGGCATGCGTGCCCACTGTACTGTATGTTACAATGTGAATTTTCTCACTAGTGTGTACAGTATGTGTGTGCTACTGCATGGATGACTCTGACTGTGGTCGATTCCTTATTCATTTAAACATTTTCTTAAGGAGCCTGTTTTTAAAGATCATAAAAATATATATGTTGGTAAAGACTAGGGTGCTGGGTAGACGGGCCACGTCTGTTCTCCATCATTTCTTTCGAGGTGTCCCATCTGGGACGTTTCGCAACAACTCAGCCACGTTGTTTGAACCCGTGTAATTCATTCGTCCTACGCCGGTTCCAATTTTGCAGGTAGGCCTCACCTATATTAGATCCCTGTCCCATAAGGGACCACAAGGGTTTATTACTTCTTTTTTTCCACCTTTATTTGTCACGTATAAAGTGGCGTTTTCTGCAGTAAGAGCTTTTAATATGTGCGAGGCATGCGTGCGCTCCCAGGAGAGTGCGGGTAATCTGATTTATATGCAGGTAGCGGGGTCATTATCATGCGCTAAGTGCCGAAGGCCTCCAGTGGAAACTCTCTGGCTCTGCAGAGTCTATAGATTCAGCATGCAAAATGCATGGACGGTATACACAGCCTACAGGGTGCGGGCAGAAGTGTAGTGTTGCTGTATTTTTTTTTTCTCTCTTTCCTCCTTGTTCTTCTCACTGGCAGTGGCTGCCTGACCCAGTTTTCCATGCTGGAGTTTTCACACTGCCGGCTGAGGGAGTAAGGTGAAAATGTCCTCAGAGAATGGGTCCTTCAGACTTCCTTACCACATGCCCCCCACCCCCCATCCGTCTCACACAGAGGAGGGGTGTCAGTGGGGTGACGGACGCTTTGCCGTTCTTGTTGGGTGATCCCACAGAGCCCGGATGGGCCTTTAGCAATGTCGCTAACACTGCGCCAACAATCTCCATCTTACTTACTCTCTATCTGGTCAATAAACTTATCGTCATTTTCCATGTCTAACTTCCTCATGCTTTAAGATGCACATAATCCGTGGTGGGCAATTAACAAAACAAAACTAAACTAAAAACAGTCTTAGTCATGGTTCTAATGAACATAACCCCCCCCCCCCACCCCCCAAAAAAAACCCCACAATTTTATTAAGGCCTACTCTGTAATTTCTTATTTGGAGTGATATAGTCTTTAAAGCAGCTTAATTTGGGCTTTTAAGAGGTTAACACAGCCATAGTATTGTCATGATATCGAAACTAGAGGGCTAATATTTCAAAAGGGTGATGTGTCTTTATAGCCTCAATTTTTTGAGGTTTCTGGGAATATACAGTTTAGAAAACACTGTTAGGTAAAATTCCTATATAATTACAAAGCTGTAGTTGAATCAGCCCAAATGTTTTCAGTGTTTTATCTAGAATGGCCAAAAAAAGGTTCATGTCAATAACCAGTAGCTAATCACAACATACAAAAGCAGTTGTGCAAACTGTAGGACTGGGTAGCATAATTCACTACTATTGCAGAGATGTTCTAAAATACAATCAAAATTAACATTTAAGCATGTTAAATCACGTGTGCATATCTAATAATTCTCATTTTGATAGTATTGTTAAGATTAATATTACTTATGATTGCCTGATTTGACTATTATTTTGATTTACTGATGATACTGTGGATTGAGACATCTGACACCCACTATCAGCCCTCACTTCAGCTCCTATTTTTCATGTCACCTTGCCATGAGCACTCTGGCCAGTGTTCAGCCTCACTCACAAGATAATACCTCACAACTTCTGTCCAACAAATGTGGACATTCCCAAGCCATCCCTTTAGGTAACACTTCAAATGTGGGTTAAAAAAGTTCTTTCCCCTGACTTATAAATAATATTATGTACCAATGATTATAAAACACTTTAATGGCATAAAATGACTTAAAACATGTAAAACAAATTCTGGACACACCTGTTCTTACTTTTTATGATCATTTTTACATTGTAAATTTAATATTGAAGACATAAAATCTTTACAGAAACACATGCAAAAAGTGTTAAACAAACCAGAATATGTTTTTTATCTTATTTTTTTTCTAAGTAGCACATTTAGCTTTGAGGAAAGATCTTGTTTTTAGTGTTTGTTTTCTCAGTGTCTTCATGAGGGAGGGTCACATGGAATAGTTTCTTAGCATGTTGAAGGAGTTCCTGGAGGTCATGAAGAACATTAGTTGCTGTTTTTCCTTCACGCTGTGAAGATCCAGCTCATCCCAAATCACCTCAAATCACCATCTCAGTTGATCAGTTTTAGTTCAGGGGGTTAATGTGGAGGACAAACACATTTTTACTGTTTACTACATAATTCCATATGTGCCCCTTCAATGTTTTCATCTCTTTAATATGAATCTACAATGTAGAAAATATCTTAAATGTATAAAATCCTCTGCAAGTTTGTTTCTGGAGTGGAAGTTGGAGAATGTGTAGAATGGGATTTGTGTGCATCTGCTTTGTTTAAGCTAGGTGATTAGCCCAGTGATTGTTCTGAGAGGGAGAGAAAGCAGTCGAGCACAACCGAACCCTATTTGCTATTCGCTGCTACTCGCAAAGGGACTTTTTTGATAATTAATGACGCAACATGTTTTTCATTTGGAAACTAATTCAGTAGTGGGAATACAAATTAGGCCAGAAAATTGCCCAGTCGAAGTTAGAAAATGGCATCTCGGAGTTTGCTGGAGATGGTCGATGTGGAATTCAAGCCCAAAGCGCTGGACTTCACTGCTTAGGTTTTATATACTGAAAAAAAATACTTCTATATTTTTTTTTTTCAGTGTGTAGTGGAGTAATGTTCTACGAAGAATTAAATGAAGTAATTTATAGTATAAAAAACGCCTTTTTCCCCAATGCCAAACCTCCAGTGAAAGTGTGAGGCTCCAGTGAGGAAAACAAGCCTCTGTAATTGTGTCCTCCTGTAAGCAGGGTGAGGGGGTCTTCGAGAAAAGAGCTGATTCTCAGTGAGACGTGAGGACACGAGGAACACACAAATCCTGAGCTTATTATCTCAGGCCTGCTCATGTTTGAGGGGTTTGGGGGAAAGCTCTTCCCTGATTGGTCAATTCTGTAGGTTCAGCCTGGGATTTGAGAGAATGTCTCACTGAAGCGAAGCACAGCCATTGATTCAAGGTTCAGCACCTGCCACAGAACGATGCTGATGCTGCCGCTTCACCCACTGAGGTTCTGTCTGCTGTGTTGTTTTATATTCCCTGATTCACGTAGTGGGTGTGGTTAAGTGTCAGAGCACCTGCCATCACACAAAGATCAGTTGACCAGCGAGACATTGAAGGTAAATGCTTTTATCTGAGGCACACCCCCCTGTAAAACGTGTCAAACCTCAAAAGCACAATATAAATTGCAGAAGCGTGGTAAAGCCTCCACAAGCAAAACCGAACGTCAGCAGAATCTGTGAACAGGAGAAAATGAAAGACGGGCAGCGTGCGGGAGAAAATGAACACAAGGAGAAGTAAAGGAAGCGAGAATCTCTTGAAAAATGAAGTTTGAATTGATTCTTATTTCTTACAGTACATTTGCAAGTTGCCGAGTCAGAGGCTACAGTGGGATTTCAAATCAGTTTTTTTTTTTAAGTAAACCTAGGAATGAAAAACAGAAAGTTGGAAATTAGCAGCAAGTAACAAATTGTGACACTAACCATGTTAATACTGTACGTTTTTAAGATTGGTGAATCTGACCTGCTCATTCGGCTTTGGAACAAATTTGTTTAATGTATGCAGCTTGGGTTCACACTGTCACTAAAGCAATAGGGAGACACACCACCAAAAGTAAAAGATTTAAAAATTCATATTAAAATTATACAATATAATTGTTTCTGTCTATCTTCTACATATTATTTCCATGCAAAAATAAGCATTTTCTTTCCAATTTATAATAAGTGTCTTAAAATAACTTGCATATTGAATACGTTGCATATTAACAATCCATATAATAACAGTGTAATAACTACTGGTGAATTACACATTGTTACAGATTTATTACAGTTGTAGATGTTATGTAATTAAATGTTTCAGCATTGTGTAAATTTATATTCCTACAACAGCTTTTGTGTGGTATGTATTTAGGAGTGTGATTGTTTTTGATTACCGTATTTTTTGGCACTATAAGACGCACTTAAAATCCTTTAATTGTCCCAAAAATCAACAGTGCGTCTTATAATTTGGTTTACCTTATGTATTCATTTTACTAGTCAGGTTGTAAGGAGCAGCACTGAGTCTGGAGCAGTATTAGCATTAGCTGCTAACTGCACTGAGCACAAGCTCTTTTGCCGTTCACAGGTGAGTATATCGGACTGTAGCCTATACATTTACTCTGTTAAAACTAGTAGCTAGCTGCTAATTCTAATGCTGTTGCACCAAGCCTTAGTGGAAATCTGGAAACCTAAGCATATTGTAAATAAACAAAAGCATTTTACTCACCCAAATAAACAGTTTTCAGGAGAGAAATCTGTGTAGGTTGACATCCAGTCATTTAAGAGAAAATGTTTTTTTTTTTTTTTTTTTTTAAGAATTACGGCGGCCTTCTGAATTATAAGGGGACCATGGCAACACCATTGTTTCTTATTAGTGTCACTTAATGTACCTTACAATCCAGTCTGCTTTATGTACGAAAATAGACCAGAAAATAGACGTTTATTGATGGTGCGCCTTATAATTCGGTGCGAAAAATACAGTACTATAAATCATGATTTTTTTTTTCATTCAAAAAAATGTATTAAAGTGCTACTGTTTATATGACAATAAACTCTTATATCTTAAAACCATTTAGCTAAAAATATAATTCTGGTTTAGCTTGTCATTTTTCTTGGATGCAAGTAAGCTTAGCTTACTAATTTAATGGCAGAAGGAATTGGGATGAAACTATAGGCATGGGGAAATCTACCATCTGGGCCGGGCAGAGATGAGACAAGCGCAGATAAAGTAAAGAAGCTTTATTAATAAGGGACCATTCAAAAATGTAATCAATGATTTTTGACATTTTATTACTTTGAGTGGCCTTTTGAGTACATTAAGTGGCCTTATTTTTTATTTGAATTAAATAAAAATATCACTGTGTTTACAGATACCCTGCAAAATCATTGTCGACATCTCATTGAAAAATGTATTATGTGTGTGGGGGGATACTATATGAGAGGTGATAGTGCATGCTAAGTGGCAATGTCCTATCAGTGGTCATCTATTACCGTCCTCTTTGGGTAAAACCTTCAGGGAATGGTAGTATTTGTAGTGAACGTGGCTGTTTTCTGTATTCAGGCTAAAATTGAACAAAACAAAAATCAGACAGCAGATCCTGGCTGACCTCATCTCCAGTGGTCCATTGCAGCAAACTGCATCTGGTCACAATACCCCTAGTTTCAGCAAGGCAGCTAACCCTGACCTCCTAAGCTGCAGTGTGCCAATGAGCATTGAGCAGTTAGTGCATGCTAGCAGGTTAATGCTCTTCCATTGCCAATGGCGCGTATAATAAAGCTGTCTCTCTCTCCTTCACTCTCGCGCTCTTCCTCTCTCTCTACCAGCTACCAGACAGCGAGGAAAAGCCACCGTGAGATGTCCCAGAGGGCACAGGGCTGTCTATGGGCGAGAGTGCACCTGACAGATGAAGCATTTTGACAATGACACATTGCTGTGGGACAACAATAAATAAATGACTGGAATTTTAAAGCGTAATACCCCTCCTTCCTTCCATCCCTCCCTCCTTCCTTCCCTCCTTTCTTCCTTATCTCTTTCACCCTCTATCCCTCCATACTTCTCTACCTATATGTGTCAATATCTCTATCTCTTAATGTCTTTAATTTTTATTCAGTCTCTGTGGCGCCTACAGTTTACTAAGATAATTCATACATTCTTCATACATATATTGAAGAATGTAACTATTCTAGACTATACATTTAAGGTGACAGTCTTTAGGGATAATTAGTTCGTTTTCAGGATTTGGGGATTTAGAGACCTCTCTGGTGAGAATGTGTATTTGCATAGAACAGATGGAAGAGTACTTTTAATGCAGGTAAATGTTTGTTAAATAGTTCGTTGTGTAAAATTCTTTTTTTAATTTCAGGTGTATTTCAGGTTGTTTAGGTCCAAAACCTGCGCACTCGAAGAAAAGCACAGTGATTCGGTTTTGATACACCAGCTCACAGACACCTTGTGCTGATCCACATTACCCTACAAATGATCAGGGGAGAGAGCACCATCTACCCCACCCAGTGAGAGCAAGGCCAATCGTGCTCTCTCAGGGCTCCAGCAGCTGATGGCAGGCTGCATGACCAGGATTCGAACCAGCAATCTCCCGATCATAGTGGCAGTGCTTTAGACTGCTGACCCACTCGGTTCCCCAACAATTCTTTCTTTTAAATCTATTTTTTTTTAAAGTGACATGCTGCCAAAATGTAGAGACCAATTAGAAACAACAAACCGACCAATCCACTCTGTTTTAGAATGAATATCTGTATATTAGATTTTGCAGTGTTAGACATGTCAGGACACATGATAATGATGTTACTCCCCTAATTGTATCTCCTCTTCTTATTGTGTGCCAGCCTATGTTTTTTTTGTATTTATTCTGTTTCTACAGGTACACTTCCACAATTTCCCACCAGGAAAAGACTGACCCGGAAATGAGAAACGTTGAGGACTAAGAATTGTTAGAAAGTGCCAGATGATACAGATTCCAAAGCTGTGTAAATATTCAGACTCCTTAACCCTTGTCCCAACAATCAGCAGCTATGGGTTCCTCTAAGCAAATGCCTAGAACAAGAAAAAATAAATAAATATACAACAAATGTACAGACATAAATGTACTGTTGTGCTGCACTGTTCTACTGTGCAGCAACTAGGGTTGGTGGTAAAGAATTACATGTAACAATGTTGTGTAATTAGAATACAAAAAAATCAGTAACTGTAATCTGTTGCAGTTATGGTAAAAACGATAAGAAGTTGGGTTACAGGTGCTAAAATGACTACTAGGTAGATTTCATTGCAGGTTAAAGATAATCAATACTCTTATCAATACTTTGTTTCTAATCAAGTGAACTAGCTTTATGTTTGTGAGATGCCGTTGAGATGCTATGTTTTTTTGGGGGAAAAACATAGCCCAGGAACCCAGACCAGCACAAGATCAGCATAATTAGTTTTGATTATTATGGATGAACATGAAATTTATGCTAGTCTATTTATTGTTTGATCATTCCATAATAAATGGGTGAATGTAAATCCTACAAAATACTTACACTTCACAAATCTCGAATACGTTTTAATATCTGCAAAGTTTCAATTTGGGAGAAACATTTTTTTTTTGTTTCAGCAGTAATTATGTGGATTTTTGTAAGTGTTTTCTTTTATCTTATTTAATTAATCTGCTATAGAACACTTAAAAAATCTCCTAACCCTTGCAGTGACACCCACACAAATGTGACCTTCATAGAATATTCATTAGAAAAAAAAACATATATATATGGTATCAGCATTCCTCAAAGACAAGCCTGATGTATTACGAAAACGAGTCCTTTGGACTGGTAAAGATATAAAACCTCCTAATATCAATAGTTAAGCACTATTAAGTAGTGAAGTAATCATCGTGGGTCACACTCTTCAAAGATTGCCTCTCTCACTTCTGCTCGCAAATACACTCTGTGTTTCTGTATCTCTCTCTCTCTCTCTCTCTCTAAATCACACATTTACTCATTCTCTCTCTCTCTTTCTCTCTTTCTTTATCTGGATCTCTTTCTTTATCTTTGTTGAATGTCTATTTCTTTATCTCTCTCCATCTGTTTAACTCTCCTTGTGAATCTGACAGAATGGAGAGAGAGAGAAAGAGAGAGAGAAAGAGAGAGAGAGAGAGAGAGAGAGAGAGAGAACTGCACCTTGACACCTCTCCGCTCCAAACACCCTCTTAATGACTCTCTCCTGTCGGACTCTCTCTCACGCCAGCCTGAACCTCTGCTCTAATGTACTATTGATTTTGAGGGAGGGGGATTTACATAAGTAAATGTGTAAATGTATGCTTAGCTGACCCTGCGGAATGGAATGCCTCTGATTTTACACTGTGTTGCAAAAAGCAGAACAACCAACCAAGCCAACATTTCCAGCACTAATTATATAGCAGAGCCCGTTCTACCAGAAAATGGAGAGAATTTTAGTAATGCAGGGGATGTTTGGTGATTTGGGGGGGTGATTTGCTGTATCTGAGGACATATATACATAGCATTAATCTCATTTGTACATACAGTAGATATACTGATTAATCTTAGATTCCATTTGTCATAGAATTGTTTTCTTAATTTTGATATACATGGCCATGATATGAATGTAATATATTATGAATATTCACATTCATTTCCTTGTGTGCATTCATTTCTTATATATTCTTCAGTCGGCCACGTCCTTGATACCTAGAAAGGCACATTTAATTGATGAAACTGCATAATAATAAAAATACTCTTTTGTTTCTTTTCATACAGCAGATACCATATCTTGTTTTGTAATTATCGCTAAACAAAAGCAATACATAAAGATTACATGCACTATTTACACCCAGAGGGAAGCAACCGAGGTTAAAACCAGACTGGCATTCATGGAGTGAATCAGAAGGTAGTGTGTCATCTTTAAATTACATTACATTACATTTGGCAGAGGCTTTCACCCAAAGCCACTTACAATAGTGAAGTACAAAAGTAATAGAAGTTTAAGGTAAAAACAACTCTTTAGATAGGGCCTAAAGGAGGTCAAAGGGAAATAATGGGATAGAGGAGTGAAGGAGGGGAAGAAGGAAATGAGGTTAGAAGTAGTTAGTGTGTTAGAGGTGTTAGGAGAGTAAGTGCTCTTTGAAGAGCTCTGTCTTCAGGAGTTTGTTAAAAATAGCGAGAGATTCTCCTGATCTGGTAGTGGAAGGTAGTTTGTTCCACCATTGGGGAACTCTGTATGAGAACAGTCTGGATTGCTTTGTGTGAATGTTTGGCAAAGCGAGGCGACGTTCATTGGAGGAGCGCAGCGGCCGGGAGGTAGCGTAAGCCTTCAGGAGCGAGTGCAGGTAGGAAGGAGCCTGTTCTGTCATCACCTTGTAGGCGATTGTAAGAGCTTTGAATTTGATGCGAGCATCAACTGGTAGCCAATGGAGCTCAATGAGCAGCGGGGTGACTTGTGCCCGCTTTAGTGATGAGTCGGGCTATTATCTTGGTGGGAACAACCAATGAATCTGTGTATGGAAACACAGAATGTCGTCGGAATCAAGATCAATAGTTTGTCCAATGTCCAAAAAGCCTGGTGTCATTGTGTTATTTTGAACGATGCTAGAATGATGCTACCTTTCCTGAATGCACACTTCTATGCACTATTTCAACAGGACAATGTGCGATTGGACACATTATCAACACTTTATCCCTATCACAAAACACTCTACACGAACAGTGTGAATATTCTGCATGGGATGGATTAGGAACCTCTACAACTCCACGTCAAAACATCTGGAATGTCGTGTCACACATGTTTTACTTTCGTATTACACATTACTTCTGTATATGTATAGTAATACATATAACCAAGAGTTGCCTACTATATATAAATTTTAATTCTTAATCATTTCCTTATCCTTGTAACCTTTTGTTTGAATTTTTGCAACCTTGTCTTTGACAATAGGTGTAAAAAACCTTATATGCTATATAAACCACACCTACGCGATGTGTGGGAGGGTGTGAACTGAGATTATGATGCTTGGGGGTACAGTTCAATACAGTTCTCAAGCCAGATCCCCCCACAGTTAGGTGAGTCATGAAGTTGAGGGGGTTGATGGGGTGGAGGCGGGTGCAAGGTCGAAAGACACAAATGTGAGGAACGAATAGGAGGTATATATAGGACAAGGGGGAGGAGCTCAGGAGATTGAGGCATGGTCCATATCCTAAAATTTTGTTAATTCTTAACAACACTAGTATGCCTTATTCAAATATGAAATGTGAACAGCACCAAAGCTGATACAAATTTGTTGTAATTAACTAATTATACATTATTAGTATAATTATCTTGGGGAGGAATGTTGGAATTTCAGATCATCAATAGATTCAAGATTCAAGATTTTTATTGTCACGTCACAGAGTACAGGTGTACATGTGAGTGAAAAACTTGGGTGCAGATTCCCACCAATGTGCAAAGAATAATATTTACAAGAGAGTAATAAAATAATATAAAATATATAAAAATAGGACATACAGATAACTTACAGTATAAACACTATTTACAATACACTTAATTACAATAAACATGATAACTTACACTATAGACAAATATTGCACAGAACAGATATGCACAGATGTAGATATGCGGATAGTGTGGAAGTAGTCAGTATGTGACAGTATAGCTATGAGTAAGTGCAGGTAAGGAATGAGTTGAGTGGGGAGTGCAGGGGGCAGAATGCTGTATAATATGGGAAAGTCTGATAGATGCAGTGTAAAGTAAAGTGCAGGGTGCAGAGTTTGTATGGGTGTCAGTGGGGTGGGTTGGGCAGAACACCGTTCTACTGGCTATTCCACAGCCTGGTTGCTTGGGGGAAGAAGCTGTCTCGGAACCGGCTGGTTCTGGTCTTCACGCTTCTGAGCCTCCTTCCACTCGGCAGCTGTGAGAACAGGGAATGGCTTGGATGGAACGGGTCCTTCATGATCTTTTTGGATTTCCTCAGGCAGCGGTTGGTGTATAAATCCAAAAGGTTTGGGAGCTCAACCCCAGTGATGTACTGCGCTGTGCGCACAACCCTCTGCAGGGATTTCCGCTCCAGAGCAGTACAGTTCCCATACCAGGTGGTGATGCTGCCCGTCAGAATGCTTTCCACAGTGCAGGTGTAGAAAGTCCTGAGGATGCTGGGGTTCAGACCAAACCTCCTCAGCCGTCTGAGGAAGTACAGGCGTTGTTGTGCCTTCTTCACCACCCGTGTGGTGTGTTCTGTCCATGTCAGATCCTCGCTGATGTGAACACCCAGAAACTTGAAGCTGCTGACCCTCTCCACCGCAGTCCCGTTGATGGAGATCGACGAGTATGCTTTCTCCTGCTTCCTGAAGTCCACGATCAGCTCCTTGGTCTTGCTGACGTTTAGAGAGAGGTTATTCTCCTGGCACCAGTTTTCCAGGATGTTAACCTCCTCTCTGTAGGCCGATTCATCGTTGTTTGAGATCAGGCCAACAATTGTTGTGTCGTCAGCAAATTTGATGATGACATTGGAGCTGTGTCTGGCTGTGCAGTCGTGGGTGTACAGGGAGTACAGGAGCGGGCTGAGCACACAGCCCTGGGGCGCTCCGATGTTGAGGGTCAGTGAGGAGGATGTGATGTTGCCCATCCTCACCACCTGCTGTCGGTCTGACAGGAAGTTCAGGATCCAGCTGCACAGTGTGCTGTTCAGACCCAGATCCTGGAGCTTGACGTCGAGCCTCGAGGGAACGATGGTGTTGAATGCTGAACTGTAGTCCACAAACAGCATTCTCACATACGTGTCCTTCTTGTCCAGGTGAGAGAGGGCAGTGTGCAGGGTCAGGGCGATCGCATCGTCAGTGGATCTGTTCTGCCTGTATGCAAACTGCAGTGGGTCCAGGGTGGCAGGCAGTGAGGAACAGATGATATCCCTAACCAGCCTCTCAAAGCATTTGCTTATGATGGAGGTTAGGGCAACAGGTCGCCAGTCATTCAGACAGGTGGTGTGGGCAGTCTTTGGAACTGGCACAATGGTGGCCAGTTTAAAGCAAGCTGGCACAACAGAGAGAGAGAGTGATGTATTATAAATGTCCGTGTAGACTGCTGCCAGTTCTCTATAGCAGGCTTTAAGCACTCTCCCGGGAATGCCATCCGGACCAGCTGACTTGCGTGGATTTATCCACTGAAAAGCTCTGCGCACGTCAGCTTCAGAGACGGAGGGTGGGATGGGATCAGCGGTGGGCGGGGCGCACTCTGGGAGCGCAGCGGTGGGCGGGGCGCACTCTGGGAGTGCAGCGTGATCTGCCTCGAATCGAGTGTAGAAGCGGTTCAGCTCCTCTGGCAGCTCAGCGCTGGTGCTGGTCAGAGTGTGAGAGCTTCTCTTGTAGTCAGTGATAATGTTCAGACCCTGCCACAAGCTCTGGGTGTTGGTTGTGTTGAACTGTGCTTCCACTTTCTCTCTGTACCCACGTTTGGCCGCTTTTATGGTCCTACGGAGAGCGTAGCTGGCTCGTTTGTACTCCTCCGTATTTCCAGATCTGAAAGCGGCGCTGCGTGCGCTGAGAGCGGAGCGGACGTCACCGTTCAGCCAGGGCTTCTGATTGGGGAAGACGCGCACTGATCTGAGGGGCACTACATCATCCACGCACTTGCGAATGAAGGCGGTGACTGTGTCTGCGTACTCGTCGATGCTGCTTGACGAATCACGGAACATCTCCCAGTCCACGTGATCAAAACAGTCCTGAAGCATAGCTTCCGATTGGTCAGACCAGCGGCGTACCTCCTTGGTGGTGGGCGGTTCTCGTTTCAGCCTCTGCCTGTAGGTGGGCAGAAGCAGGATGGAGGAGTGATCTGATTTGCCGAACGGGGGTCGGGGGAGGGCTTTGTAGGCTCCTCGGATGTTAGAGTAGCAGTGATCAAGCATCTGGGTTTTCCGCGTGAAGCATGTAATGTGCTGAAACAGTGCTGGACAAAAAGTTTTAAAGTTTGTCCGGTTAAAGTCCCCTGCAACAATGAGTGCAGCCTCCGGGCGCGCGGTCATCTGCTTGTTGATGGTCTCGTGTAGCTTCCCGAGTGCGAATTCCGAGTCCGCGCGCGGGTGTATGTACACTGCCGCTAAACACAGTCCTGTAATCTCACGAGGTAGCCACACCGGCCGGCAGGAGATGATCAGATATTCCAGCTCCGGCGAGCAGAAAGACTCGATGAAATGTACATTCCTCCGATCACACCAAGCATTGTTGATCAGGAAACATACACCACCTCCCTTACTTTTCCCAGAGAGCTCTTTGGATCTGTCGGCGCGGTGCAGAGAGAACCCCGCGGGTTCTATGGCGTGGTCGGGTATGTCCGCGGATAGCCAGGTCTCTGTGAGGCAGATCACGCTGCAGTCACATATCTCCCGCTGGAAAGCGATCCGTGCGTGGAGCTCGCACAGCTTGTTGTCCAAGGACTGCACATTAGCCAGCAACAAGGTGGGAAGAGGCGGACGGTGAGCGCGGCGTCTCAGCCTGACGAGCACACCGGCTCGCTTGCCTCTTTTCCGGCGTCTGCGTCGCGTGCGTGGCCGGGCGACCCAGGTGAATGGAGCCTCTCCGATGTTAGGGAACAAAGGATCAGCGTTGTGGAACTCAAAGTCCGGTTTGCGGTGAGTGATCGACGATCTGATTCCCAGGAGTGTTTGTCGGTCGTATGTGACGATGCCAGTAACATTCAGTGCAAAAAGAGTAACAAGCAAACACAAAAACAAAGAAAAACTGCTAAAATAAGTGGGAGCTCGCAACACGGCAGCCATGCTCGGCGCCATCTTGATGATGTGTGTTTGGCCATTCCCAAACACAAATCTTCTTTTCAGCCGTTTGTCAGTTGATTTATTTCTATGGTAAAATGTACTGATATGTTGTTGACTCAATGAGGGCAAGGCATTCAGGACATTCAAGATAACAAAGCACGCTCACCCTCCACCATGCTCACCCACCACCATGCTTCACAGTGATCAAGATTGGCGTTGAAGGTGTTGGTGTTGATGTACAGTTTACTTTTCCCGAAAGTTTTGTGATTTTGTGCTAAAAAGTTACACTTTTGTCTACACATGCCCAAAAAACTTTCCATCAGTAGCAATTAAAATATACTTGACAAATAAGTTAGAAATCCTTTTTTATTTTTTTGATGACATGCAATGTGAAGATTTATATGTCAAATATTATTCTGTTTTGTTCTTAAAGTTGATTTAGGTGGCGCCAATGCAATTAACCAGGGTGCACAGTTATTAAAATTCCAATTAGTACAAATATTCCCTATAGAACAATACAAAAAATGAAGAGGACTCACCAAGATCACCCTGTTTGACAAGAAAAACTAAATTAAACTACTTTAAAAGAGGCAAAACAGTTCAGAATGTTTGGGGTGGCTAGTGTGACTCACATCATGTGCGTCAAGTGGAGTATAAGAAATGTAGTTTAAGGATTCAATATAGGCAGAAAGAGAAGTAAAAAAAAAAACTTACAAAATTTACAATCTTCAAAGTTGTAGATCACTATTTGATGCAGCAACAGGTACAGAAATTACCTAAGTTGAACAGAACATCCTTAACTTTATTTATGTGATCATAGTTGGCCAAACTTCCTTCTGGAGGTTGTGATTTTTACAGGTGCTTCACTCAGTGTTTTCTGGATTTTTCACATGAGCCTCAAAACAGCTGAAGAAAAAAACAGCATCAGTTTGAAACTAATCAGACTGGAATTTGTTGGGTGTTAGTGTTGGTAGCTGAGGTGTAGCCTACAGCAGAGCAATGCAGAGCTCGTTACACCCCCACCTCCCCCACCAACCTCAGCTTGCATCCTTGTGCTGTCTGCCACTGCTGCACAAAGCCCCTCATTCCCCCCTCGGCACCAGCGTCTGGCCCGGCTAAAAAATGCATGGAATATTTAAGAGCCATTGGCATTCCCCACGCTTCCAGCCCATGACCAGCCAGCCTGAGCCACGGAGTATCCTGCATCATTCTGCTAAACAACAACAAAATCATCCCCTGTCATTCTGCTAAAAACAACATGGTGTGCTGGGGCACTCACGCAGAGACTTAGCTGCTGTGTTCAACACAGAGACACTGCTCTGATCAATAGGCTTAAAGAAAACTCTGTAGGTGTGTGTGTGTCTGTGCACTAAAGTCAAGAAAAAGAGTCTACAAGTTACAGCACTATGGATGATCCCAATTTAGAACTCTAGTAACTGTAATTTGCAGATATTCACTTTGTAATTTTTTGTTCATTCCTTTTCTGCACTCTTGCACTGTAAACTGTAGATGGTCCCCTACAGAATCTGAGTGCTAATGCTATTAATGCTATGTAATTTGATGACAGTCCCTGTTTAAACTTCAGCCCTTTAACTTGTAGATGATCCCTGTCAGATATTTAGTGATGTATAATATAGATGATCCCTTTCAGAATTCTTAAAATGTAATTTGTACGATCCCTAGTCTACAAATTATAGCACCTCAGATATCTAGTGCTATAATATAACTCTGGGACTGTAATTTATAGATAGTCCCTTACTAAACTCTAGTTATATAATTAAAAAATTATCCCTTTCTGAACTCTGATACTGTAATTTATAGATAGTCCCTTACTAAACTCTAGTTATATAATTAAAATATTATCCCTTTCTGAACTCTGGTACTGTAATTTATAGACAGTCCCTTTTTGAACTCTGGTACTGTAATTTATAGACGGCCCCTTTTTGAACTCTAGTTATGTAATGTATACAGTTGCATGAAAAAGTATGTGAACCCTTTGGGATTACTTGGATTTCTGCATAAATTGGTAATTAAATGTGTTCTGATCTTCATCTAAGTCACAACAATAGACAAACACAGTCTGCTTAAACTAATATCACATAAAAATATATATGTTTGCATGGTTTTATTGAACACAACATGTTAACATTCACAGTGCAAGGTGGAAAAAACGTATGTGAACCCCTAGGCTAATGACTTTTCTAAGAGCTAATTGGAGCCAGGATGTGATGAGATTCAATGTGTTGGTTAAAGCTGCCCTGCCCTATAAAACACAAACCAGTTTTAAGTTTGCTGTTCTTAAGAAGCATTGCTTGATGTGAATCATGCCTCACACAAAAGAGCTCTCAGAAGACCTACGTTTAAGAATTGTTGACTTGCATGAAGCTGTAAAGGGTTACAAAAGTATCTCTAAAAGTGTTGATGTTCATGTGTCCACAGTAAGACAGACGGTCTACAAATAGAGAAAGCACCGTTGCTTCTCTACCTAGGCGTGGTCGTCCTGTAAACGTTACTGCAAGAGCACAGCGCAGAATGATCAATGAGGCGAGGAAGACTCACATAAATCTCTGGCAGATGCTAACATTTTTTTTTGACAAATCTACAATAAGGAAAACATTAAACAAGAATGGAGTTCATGGGAGGACACCACACAGGAAGCTACTGCTGTCAAAAAAAAAAAAAAAAAAACATTGCTGCATGTTTGAAGTTTGCAAAAGAGAACCTGGATGTTCCACAACACTACTGAAAAAAATATAGTGTGGACAGATGAAACCAATGTGTGGAGAAAAAAAGGTACAGCACACCATCATCAAAACCTCATCCCAACTGTGAAACATGGTGGAGGGGGCACATTTCTGAACTGAAACAGTTTAGTGAAGAGGAATGGTCCAAAATTCCTCCTGACTGTTATGCAGGTCTGATCTGAAACTACAGGAAACGTTTGGTTGAGGTTTTTGCTGCCAAATGAGGATCAACCAGTTATTAAATCCAAAGGTTCCCCCCCCCCCCCCCCCACACTGTGAATGTTAACATGTTGTGTTCAATAAAACTGTGCAAACATATAATTTTGTGTGGTAGTGCAGACTGTGTTTGTCTATTGTTGTGACTTAGATGAAGAGCAGAACGCATTTAATGATTAATTTATTCAGAAATCCAAAAAATATTTTTTAGAACTCTGGTACTGTAGTTTGTTGGTGGCTTCTTTCAGTACTGTAGTGCTGTGAGTTGTGAGTTTGGTGCTGTTTTAAATATTTGTAGATATAGTTAACAATGTTATTTGTAGATTTTAGAAAACCATTTTATTTTTAATGTAATTTGTAGAGGATATTAATCATCTATAAATTATAGTTCAATAATTCTTAAAGGTTCTAGCATAAGTGGCATAATTACAAATTTCCGTTTGGAGTTCTTAACGGGCCATCTACAAATTATACACCTCGAGTTCTGAAATGATCATCTAAACATTACAGCACTAGAGCTCTGAAAGGAATCATCAACAAATTACATCACTAGAGTTCTGAAAGGAAGAGTTCTGAAAGGAAGTGTGTGTCTACAATTATTGCACTAGACTTGTCAAAAAGGCAGGTTACAAATTAAGATGCTTCTTTCACACTGTTTCTCAACTCCCACCACTTCATGTTTAGGTTGAAAGATCTCTATTTGCCCAGTATGTCCATAAGTCAACTTAGATTTGGCCATTTAACAAAACACGAAAAAAAAAAAAACACTGCAATGTCTGTTTATGTCTTAATCTATAGTTGTACATAAATCACTTAAACTGCAGACAGGTGGGGAGTTGTGGGCCTATTCTTCACAATTTATTTATTTTTTGGCATGGATCTTTGTGAACTGAGTGACTATGTTCTATTTGTCATGTGTCACTTTTCACAAGATTATAATTATAAGAAGGTGGAAAGGTAAATTGAACAAGAAAGTGGAGACAGAGCTGTTTGTAATGAGTTTTACCCTCACTTTGATTATGTAAAACACTCTGTTCTGACATAAACACTGTTCTACACCTACATTATCTTCTAAAATAGTAATGCACAGATTTAGTAGCATGCAGAAATAATGCAACATGAGCCTAGAATCGTTCTGTTTTACTGCATAATACTGCATCATACTGTGTCATAAGACCCAGAGCAATCTCTCTTCTCCCCAACAGTGAGGATTATTAGTCATAGTTGCATTCAGTGTGTGTACTGGCCCCTCTTCAGTCCACTCCAGCCTCTCCACTAAAACTTCAGAGGAATTCCTCCAAACTCAAGTGGCACCATCAGCAGCGACTGTAGAGGGAAAGAAAGAAAGAAGGAAAAATATAAAAAAAAGGTCCGTTCTCGGAATGTTTGCCAGAGCCTCCGTCCTCTCCTCTCTGCAGAAAAGCGGGATTACGTCTCCGCCGAGGCCATTAAATCTCTAAACCCCAATTATATCGCCAGCCAGTGATTTATGGGTTTATTTTTAATGACACATTAAAATGCAATTAGCATCCGTATCCAGAACAAACTGTGTGTATCCAATGAAAATCCCCCACTATAAATGACAAACCCTTTTTCCCACTGCATGAATGAGTGCTCGGTTGGCGACGATGGAGAGCGGAGCGGGGTGGCGTTTCACCCGTGGGCCAAGCAAACGGCCCTTAATGCTGAGTCCATTAAACTGGAATGTGTTATAGAGCGTCTGTGCAGGTTCTACTGTGAGGATCCAAGGCTGTGCAACTTGGGTGATCCTTGGTAGTATTTTTAAGCTCTTCTGGTGGTCCTGTAGTGTAGTCATCCCTTTAATGCTGACTGATTATTTGTTATTTGGATGTGAAGGTTGTTTTCCATTTTGGATTTTTTAGCTTTTAGTTGATTTCCAGTCCTGAAAACCAATATTCACCAATATTCTAAATTTCGTTTATTTAATTTTTACATTCATTTTTACATTTACTTTATAATTTTGCTTTGCTATCATCATGAACACTGGACAACCTGCAGATTTACAGAAGTACACTATATATTAAAAACACCTCCTCATTGATTTTTTTTTAAATCCTTTAAAAAGTTTATCCTGATTTTGTTCAAGTAACTGTCTCTACTTTGCGTTAATTACATTTCACATGCTTATTTTGTACATGTTTTTGTACATAGTCAGTAAAGAGAGATAATCTCAACCTCAAAAGAGAGATAAAATCAATCAACCTTTATTTTCACTCGGGAAAAACATTGAGGGTGACCCTCATTTACACTGTTGCCGAGCATTTATAACATCAAAGGGATTGAAGACATTAAATAATAATTTAGAAATAATAATAAACAAAATAGTAAAAAAAAATCTAAAAAAAATAAAAGAAGTACTAATTTTAAATCAACATTTAATAGAAAATATAGGTAAAACAGAAAATTGTAAAATACCATAAAAAAACAAATTTGACATGTAAAAAAGTAAAAAAACGTATAAAATATAAAATAAGTACATAGATAATAGTAAAAGTAAAGTAAAATGTTAAAAATTATAAGTGATTAAATTAATAATAGAACTAAGAACAAGAATGAAAATATAAAATATTAAAAAAAAAAAAAAAAACAGTTAAAAGAGGAGTTGGAGCAGTAAAGGGCTGCAAACACTCATCATCATTCTCAAGCGAAGTGTGGGGGAATTTTTTTTAGAAGTTAAATTGGAAAGTGAGGTGCCTCAGGTATGTTCCTTCTGTTGATTTTTTTTTTTTCTTTTTTCATTACATTACATATGGAACACCATTATTCCAAAAATACATTTCCACTGCTCCACAGTGCAATGAGAGAGAAGAGAAGAGAGCATCACGTATATGTTAATATGTCAAATGTATTGTCACTGTACACAAAACCTGGTATCTCTATTTTTGCCTTTTTCTACTTTTTGATATAATATGAATCTGAAAGTTGATGTTTGAAATCAGGATTGATGAACTGATAGAAATGCTTTAGTGTGATTTCCATTGAAAGGTAAGCTTTGTTTTCTGTTTCGGAGGTCTTTGCATGACATAAACATTAAGTGTGTTAGAGTTTGGATGAAGGGGATTGGTGTGGTCCTGCTCTTGTAATAATTTGTTTCATGAGTTTTTGTAGACGTCTGAGTACTTGGCAGTTGAGGCACGGACCATGAACATAGTTCGCTATGCTTCTGGATTCTTGTCGAGCCAGTATCAGATGGTAGTGGTTGCTGTGTTCTGCTCAAGCAACTTATAATGTGATTTATTGTGTGTGATTGTGCTTAGGTAAGTGTGTTGTTGCCATAGTTAAAGGAAGTGAGCTTAGATTAAGGAGGGATTCTGTTTGTTCATAGGTTATTTTTTGGTAGGTCTGTTACTTGGCAGTTGAGGCAATGGACCATGAACATAGTGTTAGGCTGTGCTTCTGGATTCTTGTCGAGCCAGTATCAGATTGTGGTGGTTTTGCTATTGTTGTTAGTTGAGTGAGTAGTAGATCCTGGCTGAGCCCTATGCATAACCCCAGCTGTTAGGTGCAGGATTTGTCAATTTCCTGTATTATATTACTTACAGTAATCTTCAAATTACCAACATGATCTCTAATTATGTAAGCAAGTGCATGCTATTAAGTTTCTAAGTACAGTAGGTAGCTTGCAAATAAGACGTTACACATTTTAAATCTCTGCTTTAAGAAAAGTGGATGAATTAGTTTTGCGCGGTTGCTGACAGCGACCTACAGATGGCAAATAAAAGCCTGTCTCTCCACAGAATGATAGTCATCTTTACACGCGGCAAAATACAGAAATAGCAGCAAGATCAGCAGATAGCGTTCTGAGATGCCCGGCTGCATGCTAATTGCTGCCTAGCAAGTGTTAAAGAATATTACCTGCCTCTATTTTGAAGAATCTTCCATTGATTTTGCAATACAGGAGCGCTGTTCACATACAAGGAGTCGCTAACAACTGCCGCTAATATGCCTGAAGTAGTTCGTCACGATAAATAAAATACATTTCAATCTCAAACAGAGTACGCTCCGACCTTCCTGCCGAAGCGTCTTTTCCTCGACTCCCCTGGCGATACCCGCCAACTCCCTTGACTGGCTCTGTTGCATATTTTATTGAGCGGATGCTTTCGCTCAACAGGTGGCGCGTGCATCGACGTGGGACTCTCTCTTGCACTCGCGCTCCCACTCACGCCCTGCTGCGGCCTATCCTTGCACATGGCTCTGTGTAGCTGTACCCCCGGTCACCCTCCGCTAAACATCTGCAGTGCCAGGGACCATAGCATGCTAAGTGGCCCGACTGATCAGGTATGCTCCCACTCCGATCGTAGCCCCAGCTTTTTAATTACCCATATGGCCTGAGTAGACACAGCACAGCACCTCTGTTTATACCACAACATAAAGAGGGCCATATGGATTGGGATTAGGAAGTAACACGTGAGACACTCAGATGTTCAGCAAACGTGAGGATGTGTTGGAAATATTGAAGAGATGGCTTGGCTTGTTAATAGTAGGGACGAAAAACTTCAAAAATCAAGTATGATCCAGTTTGGATGATACAATTTGATGTTTTGACAAGGAAAATCAAATAGCAAATAGTTGGAAAAATACCAAGTACTAAAAAAATAAATAAATCCATTGGTATAATAAGGAGAGTTTGTTATCTGGTTAACACAAAATGTCTTCTTGCTCTTTACAATAGTCATATTTATCCATATATTTCATATTGTAACATAGTTTGGGGGAGTACATTTTCTACTAGTCTTAATAAAATTCTTTTTTTTTCAGAAATTATTTTATTAACACAATAAAATTATACACTCCATCTGCTCCTCTATTTCAGAAACTTCAAATTCTCTCTATTTATAATATTAATATATTTAAAATATGTATTGTTATTAATAAAATGTATCCAAATCATGAAAATATCCCAGTGCAATTCAAAAATTACTCTATTACAAATGCAGTGATTCATAATTATTCAACTCTTTTGTAGAGGTCAGTTTTTAATAAGATATATGGAGACAAAACTGTGGAATGATTTTAAACATTTGGCAAAAAAAATTTAAATCTGTAAAAAGATGTTAAAAGATGTTTAAAATGTCATTCAATGATGTACTGTAATCCTTTTTTATATATAAAAAAAATACTATTTGTGTTTTCAATAGTTGAAATAGTTGGAATGTGATTTTTTTTTATGTTATCTTCGTTTTAATAGATTTTGTATATTATTATAGTAGAGGTTTTATTTAAGCCAATGTTAGGTTTTTGCCTCTACCTGCACTGTATATTATTGCTATTCACAGTTTGTGTCTGTTGTTTTTTGTTTGTGCAAAAATTCAAATTCAAAAAAATTCTAAATCCAAAGAAAATGACTGTGCAAGCAACTATCCAAGCAAAGTTAAAAAAAAAAAACACAGTGTTACCAGAGATCAGAACTTATCATCCACAAACACACACACACACAAACAGTCCTAGGTTCATATATCACCTCTGTTTATAAGACAAAGCAAGGGCAGCCATGTGGATGGGGAATAGGAAATTGCATTTGACTTATGAGTGTTCATCAGACATATCCAAGAAATGATTGTTTACATAGAAGACAGAAAATGTACGATCTGGTGAAATAAGGGACAGCCCCAAGCACTAGAACGTACCTCTGAAGGTGCAAATTACAGGTTTTTAGAGCAAACAATATTCAGTCAAAAATATTCTGGGACTTTCTCATTTCTTCTAAAATCAAGAGTTTATCATGCCTTTGTTTGGAGCAACTGTCTCTATTTTCCATGAAAGGCTTTCTACTAGATTTCAGAGAGTGTATGTGAGGATTTGATTTGTTGATTGCATTTAGCAGCTCCAGCTTTAGTGAGGTCATAGTGTTGGATGATCTCCACCCCACATCCTTCTTCCTCATCTCACTAACTCATCCCAAAAGTTTTGGAGGAGCCTCATCAGTTCACATTACTTTCCGCATCAATCCACAGCTTCTTCCATAAACTTCCATAGTATATGTTGTGTCATTTGTACATACAAGGTGTATAGTCAATGATACACAAAATAAAATAGGAAACATTTAGGATTTAAACCAGAGAAAATGTAGAAAACACACACACACACAAAAAAACCCCACTATGGATTATAGACTATTGGCTAGAAATGAGCCCCTCCAACAAATAAACATACATTGTATCAAACCTATCTTTTCTTCTTCTTTTTTTTCTTTCGGGAGATATCTGGACAATGTTAATGTGCTTTACTTAGACTCATATAGCAAAATAAAATAGGAAAATAAATAAACATATAAATAAATAAATATGATGATTGATATAGGGTTATTTGTTTAAAGGCTCCAACAAGTTAAAACAATACCTAAACAGAACCTACAATACCTTCAATTGAACACAATACAAATTAAGTGAGACTAAAGAAAAGACCCAATCAATAATATACACAGCGACAACTACAAAAACCAGTAGGAGGAAAGAATTAGATATGGGGTTATTTTTTAATAGCGATCTATAGGCGAGTTGTTAGCCATGCACCGTGCAGCTTTATTTAGGCCTTCTTAGTATGTCTTTACTTTCGTAACAGTGGGAAAAGCATGTACTAATTCTCTTAATTAATCATGGGTGGGGTTTTTTTTGGGTGTAAGGTGAAATAAACCACATCATGTCACTTGCCCTATCCTTTGGGAACCAGGTGTGCTCTGATTTTGAAGTATTGCTAATTCAGGGGCGCAGCTACTGTCCAGTGCTTCTCAGCAGAGGAAACTGACTTGCTTGTTCACGCTTGTTCATCTGTTTATTGTTGGTGTAAAAGTTTGCATAACTGTCCATAGGCATGCATCATGGGTGTGTGCACTGCTGCATGTCCATGTGTGCAGAACAAATGGGGGTGTACCCACATAGGGGAATGCATTTTTGACTGTTAACGATGACCTAGGTTCTTTTCAGTCAGTGACGCACCTGTGTTTTCCGTTGCCAAGATATCAATAAGCCAGATATTTACAGTACTTCAAGACACCTCACCTCCAAACTACCACGCCCATCGGTGTAGATGTATTCACAAGCACGATGTAGGCATGAAAACAGACTGTTGGTGTGTAAGATAGCAATGAGCATCATGGATATAAGATAGGGACCATGTTCTCATTCACAACATTTATTTTTATAATTTCCAAATCAGATCCTGGAGAATCCCCACTCCTAAAATACATTACCTAATGCAAAACAATCAGCCTACATTATACATTTTTGGAAGAGAGGAAGATTAAATCTAGGGGTTAATCTAGGGCTGTCAAAATTTTTTTATACAATTAATTACGCCACCAAGTTTAACACCTGCCTAATTCTGCCGTAATCTGTCCCGAGATCCGACCCATCAAATACTGTATATTTCTTTTTATTTGAGCTAAACTGCTGATAAGGCACATTTCAATCTGATATATTTTCCAGACAATATACTGCTATGAACAAATGCTGTCTCTGCTGATCCATGCTGTTTACACACTTAGTGCGGTCTGTGCTGCATTCACTGCTCACAGCAGCTCGACTCGGTTTACTACTACTGCGCTGCAAGTCCCATTGAAAACACTGTGTTTGAAAGCGCAGCGGCTATTTTTTTTTAGCGCTGACCTTCAAGTCCATAGCTCCGGAACAAAGCTGAGGTTTTGACAACTAAGGGACAAAAGTCGAACAGGAAAGATAAGCATGCTAACATAATCTAAATGCGATCATGTTAAATTTGTGTCTCTGTTGCAGAAACAGGGGTTAGCAGGTTCATTGGCTGTTATCGGGTAGAAGAGCTGCTGGGAATGTAGCGGTGACAAATGAGGAGAAGCAGAGAGAATTGAAAGGACGGTGAAAGGATCAGACAGAGATCGGCGTGGTTCAGATCGTCCTCGCTGACAGGCCCAAACGAGCCGAGTGGCCCTTCCGCAGACAGCAACATCAGCAGAGCTGACATGAGCTAGCCTGATCCCACGACCACTGCTGGATCAACCTCGCTGATAGAGGCTGACAGAGGGGTCAGTTGCATTCTCAGTTTCAAGTCACTGTCACTCTGTAGCTGCTCAAAATAAAAGACAAGTGAGTGGGACTCAAAGAGGCTAGCTCAACCAAAAAAATGCTAGCATGGCTAACAGTGCAAAAAAAAGATAAAATAGCTTCCTGTTTCGCTAACTGACAATGACAATGTTAAATTCTATTTGCAGGTGACAAATCCAGCACATGACAAGCTTCCCCAGCTGGCATTTTTCAACATTGAATAAAGGTTGAATCAATGTTGAATCAATGTTGATTTTGAAAAGTGAATCAACGTTGATATAGCAACATTGTTTTAAAGTTACATGTTCAACATATCACATTATCAAGTCATATGTTTAAAAAACCATAGCTCACTGAAATTAGGAAATCCTCTGATTAACAAAGTGCTAACAATAAACTTACATCACTGTAGTAAATCTGAGTATAAAGAAAGGGTACCACTTTAAAATAAGACTATCCTTTATAAAGGGTTTATAAAGGGTTTATAAATTAGATTATTAAGTGTTGTTGATTAGGTTGTAAATGCCTTAAAACCATCGATAAGCAGTTACAACACAATAATTGAAAAGGCAGCAGTGATCCGTTGTTTGCTTAGTCATTTAATTCAACGGAGTCATTCAATTTATAGTAAATAGTTAAACATACTTACAAATATATTAATATGACAGGTTTAATGCAGATTGATGGAAAACACAACATAAGATCAGTACCTAGAAAGATCTGAGGTTTGACAGTAGAAATGAGTGTGGAATCACTACTTTGCCATTTTTTGAACTCACTGTTGTCATTTCTATCCATGTTGTCATTTATTTATTAACTGCTTATTAATGAGTTTTAAAGTTTTTGCAGCCTAATTAATAAGGATTAATAATCTCCTTTAAAAAACATTCATAATCCCTTTATAAAGTTAGTCTTATTTTAAAGTGGTACCAAAGAAAGTTACCCACCACTACCAATCTGATCACTGAATATCTGACTACAAAAACACAAAAACAGTAAAACAAATAGAACATGAACATGGTGTTAAAACAGCACTAGGTAGGATTACCTTGATTTTTGATCTTTCTAAAGAAGTAAAATTACAGCTTGAAACTCACTGCAGCGCTGCATTGAGGTGTAATAGGAGGAATAGAGGTCCTCTTGTGTCTGTGCCGGAGCTCCTCTGAGCTCAAACCAGACTCTAAGTTTTCCATGGTGGCCGCGACCAACGCTCGCAAGAACTGCGACCTGCTTTCCGACCTTTAGTTCTAACAGTTCTACAAGGACTACTGGTTCATTCTTTACAAACTAACTTACAGACACTCTGGCAGAAGCTGGAAAGAGACCGGATAGGTCTGTGAAAGCCAGAAAACGAGAAAGAGAAACTGATCCTCCTGAAACATTTATTACACTCTACAACTGTAGGGGGAGCCCACGAGCACAAAATCTCAATCCTACCTAGTGGAGCTTTAAATTAAAAAGCAGTTACTGCAAATAGAAGTAAAATGCTTTTTCATTCCTCCATCCAACTGTGAAAATGCTGATTCAAAAGCCAGAAGGTTGAGGACATTATGTTGATTCAACGTTAGCACAACCATTTAACATTAAATGTTGATTCAACGTTGTTTCAATGTTGAAACAACAACAGACATTACTTTAGTCATATTTTAACCACATTTCAATGTTGAAGGTCGGTTTTGTGCCAGCTGGGTCTGCTGGTAACTTGTCCTAGATAGTCTAAAAAATTAAATATTTGAGAACCTTTAAGGAATTCTTGATTCTTGAATCTGTGAGGGAACCCACTATGTTGCTTTGAGGATCCTTTCATAAAGCTCAAGATGTGTCATGGAATGTTTTCCTCTAAAAACCTTTTCCTTAAAGGTTTTTCAAAGCACCCTAATTGTTTAAAAGCACCTCCACAGTTTAAATAAAGATTGAAGAACCCTTAAAAGTTTCTCAAGGACTTGAGGACTTAACAATGTGGTTTAAAAGCTGGCCATCCAGATGAAAACATTCTATATACTAATAGGCTAGCTTGTTAACCAGCTCTTGACCATCAAAGTGGCCAAAAGGTCATATGATTTTGACCATGTGGGTCATGCTGGTCATGATAGTCAACCAGCTTGGTCAAACTGGTGATGTTGGTCCTGTGGATTGGTCAGGATTTGATTGTGCTTGTAGACCAATAAACCATATATATATTCTATACTGGTCTAATCTAAAATCTAAAAAATTGGTCAACCACCATAACTACTGTAATATTTTAGGCATTGTTTTATGTTGTTAATAATGTATTAGCAAACTTCACTAGTTTAGTTAGCTAAAATTACTGTTAGCACATTAGCAGCATTGTACACATCCCTATATAGAAAACGCATAGAAAGCCGTTTTTTTTTTTTTTTTTGTTACGTCCTCCTGCTGTCATTCCCTTCTGTTATTGCCATAAACTAATTAGCAGAGTCAGAACATATGGATGCAAAGATATGGAAGTAATCATATGTGAATATTTGCAATGTGTGATGCCAGGTAGAGAGGAGTGACGCGAGCCGAGTTAAAAATACAGACAGGTTTATTAGCAGGAAGGCTAACAGGTTCTGCTAACAGAATAACCAAGTAAACAATGATCTCACCGATAACCAGAGACGTAGTCAAAAATACAGTCCGAGTTCGAAACCGAGAAACAGTCCAACCATACAACAAATCCAATAAGGGCAAAACAAAAGACATAAACCGATAATCCGAAAACAGGGTCGTAACGAGAAGGCAAAAACAGTAATCAGGAAAACGCTTAGTACGCAACATAAGTCGGCAATACCTCGCGGTGTTTGTTTACAAATGGATGCCTTAAATACAGGATCTAGATAAGAATGAACCGGAAGTAATTTAGTACACAGGTGAATCAGAGCGTCGGAGCATAACGTGATTGGGTGAAGGTGAAGGGTTATTATTGATGTCATAATCAGGGGAATTCTGGGAAATAGAGTCCGGTAGTGTGGAAGGAGAACCAGGCTGCGTAACACAATGCATTTTGGGAGGATTTTCTTTCGGCTTGGTAGGCACGCCATTAAAGCTGTCAGGGCTTTGTGTGGTTGCTTCAGAAAATAGAAATACTCAGCTGCACGAGACAGTAGAGAATATCAAATTACACTCCTCTCTTGCGTGCACCTCAAGGCGTGTTTTGGACCATATACTTTATTTAGTGAGGATGGGGAGCTATTTTACCTGCCACTGCGTTTAGCCATCATGCAAAATCATGTGGAACAGAACTGCAAAAGTGTTTTATTTCCGAGCGATACGTGCGGGAGTTCGCCGGAAAGCTTGGAAGAGCTACTATTCCTGTCCACATGTGCGTGTGTGTGTGTGTGTGTGACAGTGCATGCCTGCGGCTGCTGGACAGTGACGTCGAGGTCCGTGATAGACGAATGAAGTTGCTGCTAATTCCCGGATAATGCGGCGCCCATACATCTTTCTCAAATCCCAGTGGCCCATGCTGTAATATGACCGTTGCATTTTATCATTTGACGGAGTAGTTCCCTGAGACCGTGATGCCTTAAAGAACTTTCTCAGCTTCTGACTGCTTTTCCAGCAGATGTTCTGCACAGCTGACAGCTGCATTAGTCACCAAAACGCAAGCAAACAATCGCAAGTGGAAAGCTATATTTCTCCTGAACTACTGCAGCCGGGCAGAGGCCAAGAGGTTAATATACTAATCAGGCAAATCTGCATAAATGCGAACTGCGATGAATTATGTAAACTTGAGGCACTTCTTCCTCAAACTCAAGAAGCGGGAGAGTATTTCCAAAGAGAATATTTATAGAAATCGAGCCCCAGGCACACTGAAAAGAAAAAAAAAAAAAAAAAACTAGGAAGGACAATAAAAGAGAAAAGGAAAAAAAAAAAAAAGATTGGACGAGTACAACTATCCTTTTAAACACAAAGCCTAAGACTGAGCATAGAGTGGCCAGAGATAATTTTAGCTTTAACAGTTCTACATACAAAGGCTCGCAAATGTAGGTCAGTGTGAATAGCGCACACTTGGATAATTTCCTCTTGCTTTTGTCCCAAATGTAAAGGCATATGGTGTTCTCTTTCCTCTGTAAGAATAGGCAATACAGCGAACAGGGAGGACCTGCTGTAACTACAGTGGTCAGAGCAGTCCGTTCGGGTGCCGGTTCTTTGCCGGACCGTGCACGCGACCGCCGTGCTCATGGGGGACGCGATCGTTACTGTCGCGTGCTACACTTCAAAGGCCGAGGTGAAGCTAAGCTAGCCCAGTTTACAATGAACACAGCGCACTAGGTTAGGAGGGGATGTGTACCCCATACATCATCAAGGCAGCAATTCAAAGGAGAGCAATACACTGGAGGTCGGATAAACACAATGCAGGAATGCATTCTTCAGAGTTCTCTTTCCGTGTGGGAGACAACAGCGCGCAAAGATTAGTAGCCCAATTCCACACCAGCCCTTAGCAATATATTTCTAACACGGTGTAAAAGCAGGCCTGCTGTGTTGCTGAGGGTGGGTTTAAGCACCTTATTGACTGACTCTTATGTGAACTGTGTCTTGTAGCAGTGTAATCTTTTTCATCATCATTGTTATCATCATCATCATCATCATCTTCTTCCATTCACTTCTTCTGGTGATGGCCTAGATCCTCTCTTGCATAGTTCAAGACCTTGTCATGGTGAATGGGCTTGAAATCTCAGAGGTAGGTCACCAGGAAAATAAGGCTCCCAGCAGAGGTGAAGTGCCGGGTACATGGTGAACATGGTGAACATGTCTAGAGGAGGGGGAGGGGTCAGACAATGAAAGACAGTGGTGAGTAACGCATGTGTAATGCAACATGCAAGACATCTCAGCATAGAGTTGTAGAGGTTCCTAATGGTGTCATGTGACATTTCGTCCAGCACAGCTCGAGAATTCCTGTGCAGTGTTGATAGCACATACAATGGAATCCCACACTTTTTCAATTTGGGTATATATTCTGTAAGTAGGTCTGGTGATACAGCTGGCCATGGCACAGTCTTTGTGTTTTTAAGGCAACGGCAGGAAATGGCAGCAGTATGTGGAAGAGCATTGTCCTGTTGAAATAGCGCTCCAGAGTGTCCAGCCACTGGTTGCAGGACTTTATTAACATAATGTTGAGCTGTCAGGATGTGGACATGGAAATTATGAAACTTGACATTGGAAACTGTGTGTCCACACACGGATTTATTGGTCAAAAAGGTTTTTTTTTTTATATGTTTGTTGGATATTATGTTTGCCATAAGTGTTTTGTCATTGATTTACTGTTGGTTTATGGTCAGTATGTAGGAAAGAATATATTTTTAAATGTGTTCAATAATACATTCTGTTGCAATTCATAAAAAAAACAACAACATTCAGATTACATTAGTTTTTTAGGACTGTAATTCCCGATTACTGATTACAACAACTATTCCTCACATACTTATTTTGTCAATATGTTTAATGAACAAATCACTTATCCTTCAATTAAAGTTCCAAAAAAGGACAAACACAATTGCTATGTACTGTATATATATATATATATATATATATATATATATATATATATATATATATATATATATATATATATATATATATATATATATACAGCTATATATATATAGCTTCCTACAGTAAATATAAAATGCATGTTTGAGTTGAGCAGACTGAAGGCAAAGCTTATCACTTATGAACATGTTCACAAGTGAGAAAACTGTTCGGTTTGATCATCCCTAAAAACAGCTGACTAACTATTTTTCAGTTTGGTGGGAAGAATTTTTAGCTGTGTGTGTGTGTGTGTGTGTGTGTGCTCTCTGTGCAGCTTCAGAGGGTTTGATCATCCCTGTGCTTGTGTGAGTTTGCCTCCGGGTATGCTGGTTTCCCCTCCCCCCAAAAAAACACATGGTAGGTCAATTGCTTATGCAAAATTGCCCCCTAGTTGTTCGTGAATGTGAATGTGTGTGTCTGTGTGTGTGTGTGTGTGTGTGTGTGTGTGTGTGTGTGTGCGCATTGCTCCATCCCATATATCCATGCCTTGCACGCAATGATTCTGTTTAGTCTGTGAACACTACTGTCCAAAAGAAAAAAGAAGAGCAGTAAAAATGTATTTTACAGTTGTAGGTAAAGTATGTAAAGGGTTATACTGGCTGAATTCAAATGGTCTATTTTGTACTACTTTAAACTAAGGTTCCTTTATAAAGGGATTATGAATTTTCAATAAATTTGTCTGTAAATACTGTAGAAATACTTGGAAAAAAAAAAAAACGGCTACAACTGGTCAACTGCGATTCCACATTCATTTATATAGTTAAACTTATTTTTTTGAGGTATTTGTCTGTGTATTTTCCATTAGTCAGCATTAACATATCTAATAGAATATTATACAAAGTCAGTTTAGTCATTTAATATGGTAGTATACACCATATTTAACCAGCTTTAGCTTTGACTGTGGCACACATTCACTGTTGCATTGTTTCAATAAGCTTCTGCAATGTCACAAGATTTATTTTAATCCAGTGTTGCATTCATTTTTCACCAAGATCTTGCAGCTGCATTGATGATGGTAGAGTCTGACCACTGCACAAAGTCTTCTCCAGCACATCCCAAAGATTCTCAATGAGGTTTAGATCTGGACTCTGTGGTGAACTCTCTCAATCCATGTGTGAAAATGATGATCTCATGCTTCCTGAATCACTCTTTCACTATTCCAGCCCCATGAATCCTGATATTATCATCTTGGAATTTTCCTGTGCCACCAGGGAAGAAACAATCCACTGTTGTAATAATCTGATCTATATTCAGTATATTCAGGTAGTCAGCTGACCTAATTCTTTCAGCACATACTGTTGCTGAACCTAAACCTGAACAACTGCAGCAATCCCTTAGCAATCATTTACTTACTTAAATCCAGGTGGCCATGCAGCGTAATTAATCTGTGTAGTTAAATGAATAAATGAGAGTTATTAAATGGTTATTATAGATCTGAAGTTTAGCAGAATAAAAATAAATGTGGCATCACTAATTAGCTTATGAAAGGTCATTGCTGCACTTTTTATTGGTATGTGTTATAACTGCTTATTATTAATTAGTTTTTAAAGTATTTAGAACCTAATTACCAACTATCAATAAACGGTTATTAACTATTTATAACTCCTTTATAAAGGAGCCTTATTTTTAAGTGCTACTGATAATTGTATAGTAAATATGAGTTCTGACTACTTTTATTCTGTTGCTTCACTACTCTGCTCAATCCCACAACATGACGTTTGCCCTTGACTGTACTAAAGGAGAAGTAAACCAAACTTCAGTCCTACAGATGACAGTGTGGTGCCCCCTCGGCTCTGGAGGAGGGGCTTAAAGCCTGTTTGCCATTTAGCGATTGACGTTAGTGCTGGCCCAGTTGGAGGGAATTTTCACTGTGAGGGAAATTCCACTGTGGGACTAATCTCCCCCTACCTGAGGGACTGATCAATAGCAAAACTTTGTTGTTGTCTCCTGAACTCTGTTCCACCTCTTAAAGTTCAGCAGCATCCCCATTATAACCTATCAGGAGAACGCTGGGACTGAATCAATGGCCCTGCCATCACTCTCCCCTGAGGCTCCTCCACTATGGGAATTGACCTGTTCGGCACACCGGGTGGTCCAGTGCTCCAATCCCAGTTCCTCCCTCCCCCGCTCACTCTCTGTCTCTTTTCTCTCTCTCTCTCTCTTTCCGCTACTATTCATCTCTCCATCTTTCTTTCTTTCAATCTGCCTGACTGCCAAACAACTAAATACACGTCAGATGTTTCAGGATTTCAGTTTCAGTTTTTGTCCGCCATATTTATCTGATGGCAGTGATAAACTCATGCTGTATCATGAGTAGGAGCAAGCAAATAAAAAGTGAACCTTCTGTACAAGATGAAGCCTTCACATTGTAGAAGGGGTGTGGCTAAAAGTGTTTAAAAAAATAAATGGAAACATCATTTAAAACTGTGTACCATTATTGACAACAACTTACTCTTTCCTTACTAAATGACATAATGCTATTGTGGGGGCACATATAGAACCCCTCATCATTTAATCCACTGGTGGGGTACTCCTTCATAAGAGAAGCACCTAACAGGAGAACCCTATTCTGCACCGCATCCAATTTCTTTCTGCTGGTAAGGACAGATTTGGGACCCAGGGTAATGTCAACAAACGCTCTTTATATGTTAAAAATCAACAAACGCTCTTTATATTAGTAGCCGCCTTTGCTACTGAAAGGGCAGAAGGGCACCTATAGGTGGGCAATTATTAAGACACATTATCCAAACATCTTGATCTAGAGGGCACATAATCATAATTTATAGCACTTTATCAAAATTTTCCATGCTAGAAAAGTAACCAATAGGGCACTTTGTCTCTTTAATCTCACTGTAGAGGGCACTTTGATTTTTTTTTAATCCATGAGAGCACCAGAGGGGGGCAGTTGCCACCCATGCCCCCTCTCGAATTTGCCAGTGTCTGGTTTTGGTGATGGTTTTGGTGATCTATAACTTCTCACTTTCTCCCAATCTTTCCTCAATCTGTTTCCAATGACTATCAGTCTTCTCTCCATCTTCATATGTGTCACTCTCTCCCACTCCTCTACTTCTTCTCACCCATCATCATCATGATCATCCCTCTCTCGGCGCATCCAATCTCCCCTCTTTCTGAACGCCCCAGTCTAATGGCTGCCTCTTCTGCATCTGAGTGGGCGAGCTCGACGCTGAGGCGCGAGTGTTGGCTGTTGGAGTGTATTTATCAGCTGTGTTTATCGGAATCAGCCGAGTAGCAGCCGCGCTGCCAGAACATCTGTTACCTTACCGTGCCCCGTCCCATGGATCCGTCCAGGCTCCAAACTCGCCGGGCGCTCGTTTCCTCTCGCTCGCTGCCACCGACGCCGCCGCCTCTCATTCAGCCTGATCACCCGGCGCTTATTTACTCTTATCTGCAATCATGGGAGGAGAGCGGAGAGAAAGGGAAATGAATGGTAATGAAAAATGGTCCAGCAGTTCAATGTCAATGGGCCAGCTGTCTTTCTGCACCATTCAATACTGGGAAGAAAAATTTATCAGAGCACGGGCCATCGTGCATACCTAAACTGCACGTCGCTGTTTTTCCACAATTCCAAAGGACTAAAGCAGCTTGCCAAGCCAGATTCACTATTATTTTCCATTATTTTCTCAGACTGCTACACAGAAAGGTTCACTTTGCACAAACAGTTGTCAATGCGAGCAATGACTGAAGCTTGGAAACTGGAAATTGCCTCAGTCACTGACTGCTTAGTTTATACAAAACAGAATTCAGATTATTAGTGTTGTTTCTTCCATTTATAAATTAACCGTTAAATGTAAAATGCCATATTATGGTGTATCTGTGTCGGGGTGTGGCAGGGAGGAGTGGACGCGTGTAAGTTTATAAAACGGGACCCAATATCCAAACAGAAATAAAACTAAATAAACAAACATAGAAGCAATGAATACACAGAGACTGGGAACAAAGAAAAAACATCAACCAAACAGACGTAAAGACGTACTTAAAGAAGAACCGACACAGGAACAGTAAACCCACAGACTATAAATACAGAGGGACCACAGGAAACCCCATGACGACAGGTAACAAGTGGGGCGGAGCTAAAAATGAGACACAGGTGGAAACACTGATTGAGGAGGCACTTGGGGAAAAACTTAAACCCACCTACAAGTATCTAGTTTGTTTGCCTAGTTTGTTAATAAAATTGCATTGCTCTTTTGTAGATTTCCTCTCGGTATGATTTGTTTTCACACAAGGGAAAAATTCAAGTGGACCAACATGTTTGGCAACAAACCACATGAAAAAAAAAAAAATCCTCTTCTCTTATTGGTCAGACCTGTCTGGTGTGGGAGCAAGACAGTAAATACAGGAAGAAGGTCCTGTGTTCTGAACTGGTACATATTTCTGTACAGTTTAATATGGAGAAACGGCATCGATATCATTTGTTAGTTTACAGCTATACAAATGATCAAGGCAAGATATCAGGTTAAACTACAACTAGTTACAGAAGCAGCTTAGCTAAAACCAGCGGAGTACTGCTGATAGTTGGGTCAAATCATGATCTGATCAGGTTCTTGCCACAAATGAACCAGTCCAGAGTTGGTTAGGCACCAGAGCCTGCCTGAGTGTGATGTATGAACTGAACTGTAATCACACATGCCCAAATAAATGAGCATCTCTTTTAACTAGGATGATATAAGACAAGATAAGATATAATCCTTTATTAGTTCAATATCTAGGAAATTTTCAAGAAAGAGAAACAGCATTTCCCGCTATTTTAAAGGGTTCCTTGTTATGGGAGAGGGAAGTGTTGGATCCAAATGCAGAGCGAACTGAACATAATTTTTGTATTTATTCATGTATTTATTTATTTTTACTTATAAATGTTTACTACAAAACCCTGAAGAGGTTCAAAAACAGAACAGAGGAAATGCATGTACAAACGAAAGACAGCTTTCAGCTTCAAATAAACCAAACTAAAACACAATCAAACTCAAAACAGACTGGACACAGCTTAGTCCTCTCCTTTTTCTCTTTTAAGATCTTTTATGTCTCTTTTTATGGCTTTTGTTTCAGATCTCTTTGTTTCTTTTTGTGAGCCTTTTGCATCTTTTGGGATCTTTTTTTTTTTTGTGGCTTATTTTAAGTCCTGATTTGAGTTGGAGTTGGAGTCCTATTGGATCAGTGAAGGACCCTTGATCCCATGATGCAGGTTTCATCATTTGTATTTCCTCAGTTCTCTTTTGGTTGGTGCTGGCTTCTGAACAAGTCAAAAAGCTGTCACAATTTGGCCATATCAAAGTTGCAAAGATCCTTGCATTAAAGCCATTTTTCCTGCTTCCAACACATCAGCTTCAAGATCTGACTCTCCATCTGCGTCCTTAGAATAAAATAAAGTAATCCTGTGGGAGGGTCTGTTTCCCCCTCTTGTTTTCTCAAGCTACAATTAACATTAGAGCTAATTAAATAATAATGATAATAATAGGGTTAACAGCGCTAATTTTACTTATGGCCATATAAGCTAAACACATTCACATAAGCTTGTTATTGCTTCCCATATCATGAGTACCGTAATCACTTACACAAGTCGACAGGATTAAGTGCTTAATGCAGGCTATCACAACAAACAAATCAAGCTGATGTATTGCTCTCTCTGAATATCTGCCAAAATTATCCTGTTCTCATATAAAAGCCTCTATATGTGAGTAATATTAGACTATTTTTTTATGAGCCTGCGAGGAGATCTGGTAATGCTCTATATAGATTTATATTAGTAACAAAGTAACACATTCATATATTAAGGCTGCAATTAAAAATAATGTTTTATTTCATTATTGTATGGTCTTAATATGTAGTACTATATAAGAAGTGTTCCTAATATAACATAAGTGTCCTTAATGTATAGAGTTTAAGACATGTTTTTTTTATATTATTATTATTATTATTATTTTTGTATTTTTTTTTGTACATTTGATTTCAAGAACCAACAGTTGTATAAAGATCAATTCTACATCAGACAAATTTGTTTTTGATTAGAGTAATTTATTTGCTAAAACAAACCATATGGTGTGAAAGCTGTACTCCAGGCTAATAAGCTCTCATTGTTATTATTTACTATTATAATGTTTCACAATGGTGGTGTTTTGCAGCCATAGGGGTCATTATAATAAAATAGGAGGGCATTTTGTAACATATTCATACACATACACATAGAAAACTAAAATAATAAAACTAAAACCGGTCAAATCTGCAAATTGCCATGCAATAAGAAAACAAGAATTATGACCAAAATCAGGTTCTATTTTAGTCAGTTTTACAACATACAAAATGTCTATGTTACATATTACCCAATAAAATAAAGCATAAGCCAAGCATCTATCTTTGGGTGTTCTCATTCATGTCAACAAGCTTCTAATGATGGCACTTCTTTTTTTAGAGATGACACAGTTAATTTATCACTAGGCAATAAACTACCTAACAACTAAGTACCTAACAACTGCTAATTAGCTAAACAAAATTACAATTATCACATGTACACACCCATACTGCCATACACTGAAAGCGCCCGTCAGACGCAGACGTATTCGCGCAGTGCATCAGGGGTTTGATGTGTCGAGTCCGAGGGATGAGATGTGATGAAAAGTTACGTGGAGGAGAACTTTAAGCAAATTAATCCATCCAACACGATGCATCTATTCAATTTTAGTTCAGCTTTCAAGCATTTCAGAGAAGCATGGAAGGGAAGTTTCAGGTTTACCTGTCCTTTATCTTAAATCCATGCTGATTTACAGAGACTCTGATCAGCGTAATACAGCATGGAGAAATGAAGAAAGGTTGCTGAGACTGTTGGCAGATTATTGAGGTCTCTGGTGGGTTTCTAAAATATTAATATAAAATGTAATTGAAAAAAAAAATGCTTTTGCTAGCCTATTTGCTGCTCAGTAGACAATGTAATGAAGCTCAATCTAACATTTGTATTTATTAATACACATTTATATTTAATAGGTTATGGGAAATAATAATAGCTCGTATAAAACCATTTCCCATTTATTAAAATGATTTAATTGGACGACGCAGGAAACGCCTTTGTAACGCACACATGCGACCAATTGGAGGGGGCCAGTGCGTTCATGTGCGTTGATGTGACGGAGCAGTGTAAATGCAGCATTAGCAGAACAACAAGTGGTAATTTGCTCTCATAGCCTTCAACACTGAGGCCAGGCAAGCGGTGTGTAAAGGAGATGCAGATATGGCCAGTAAGCAAATAGATGGTACCAGGAGACATCAAGCTTACATTGTTAAAACATACATTAAACAAAAAACTCTTAAACAAAGGCACTCTGCTTTAAAAGCTGTAAACTTCACTGACCAATGAAATTAGTTGAGGGCATGGGCATGACAGAATATACATTGTGTGCAGATTTTTTTTTTATGTACAGAAATTAGCTTGTATTTAAAATGAATAATTGAATTCATATTTAGATTTAAAGATAATTATATATTTTTTTCTTCAGTGCACTAAGCTAACTTTCCAAACAATTTAAAAACTGCAGTAAGTGGATCACTGGAGATAATAGATCTTTATGTCATAGACTATACATGATCACATGCTGTATTTAGAAAGACTGTGGTGATACAGCACTTTTAGTCTGCATGAAAAGCCCATGGGATCATCCCTCTGCTCGTTTTCATGAATATCTCCCATCTCATGTGAGATGGATGGATGATAATGGCACAATGCAGTCCCACATCTCTGGCTGAGCACTGTCCTCAATGGCCTATTCTCCCATCCTCAAGGCCGTTTCGTGCCTGGCATTACTGCCTGCTGAGGGCTGAGGGTGAGCAGATGCCGGCGTGGCCTCATCCCTGACCCTCCACAGCTAGTCAACCCACGCACTGCAAAGCACTCGACCTGCATGCGTTATGGATGAAACGGGTCATGCCACATCTGAAAGATTTCAGTGGCTCAGTGCTTCATCAAAGTGTGGCCATCTTGGCATGTTTGGTTTACTAAAAGATATCGCCCTGCAATAGAACATCACAAGATGACTTATAAGTTCTAAGTCATTTATCTCATTGCTGTTATAGTTATGCTGCAGTGCTCATGTCTTTCGTTGCTCTCAAGATATTTTATATATTGATTTTACCTTTGCCTTGCTTTGTGCCTTGTTTTTGAAGGTTTCAATTTTTCCAGTTTGTCTGTTGGTGATGTTCTTACGGTGGAAAGTGATGCTGGATTTGAATTAGTTGTAACAGGACTCATTTTAAAATGTTCCAACTTTGACTTATCAGTTCCCAAAATATTAGTGCAAAAGTCTTAGAGGGCTTCAAAAAGTATTTTTGACAAATGCAAAACAAGCCTTAGGTTTTTTTTTTAAGTCACATGTAAATGTCATTTTTTTGGAAGTGAGTAACTTTGGCAAGTAAAGTTTGTAGTTCTTTGGATAGTAGGTCCAGGTTCTTTTGTGACCCACTGGATGAGGAATATGGAATATATAAGTCCAATGTGGAAATACATATATAACCAATTAGGAAAGGGGATTCATTTTCCAAAGCACTGTGTATTGAAAAAATGAGTGGGGAAATTGAAATGTGTTTGAGTTTTTTAACTTTTTAACTATAAAATCATGTTATTGACTCACATTTAACTACAGATTGTTGTTCATAAGTTGGATTTTATGTTTCACTTTCATGGACAGGGTTAAGATCAGCTGTAGACTTTATTTTCTATTCAATGATAAATGTCTTGCTAAAATTCTGTTTAGTCTAAACCTAGGTTTAGTCCCTATCTGAGAAAGTGCCCCATGTGACCAGTTCTATGTTTGGACTTTGATTCCAAGACTTTGACGTATTAAAGTCAAAGTCAGCTGAAGCAAAGTGTTGGCAAATCAATGGGAAATATCTATTCAAAACGCTGTTTCACCCAATACTAGGCTTAATTGATATTATATAACATCTGACAATCTAACCTTATGTGTCTAGGTTCTGTCTTCTCTTAGTTTCGACTATTAGTTATAAGGTCATGGTCTTAATTCAAATTCAACTATAATAAAGTGTTGTTTTTGAATCAGACTTTGAAGACAGAGACTACACCATATTTTGAATAGAGATTTTCAATTGACCCCTATGTTTCTAGCTCTAGGTCTCGACATGTCTCATCTTTAATGGTCTCAAATATTACAATGGTTATAACTAAATTTTAAACATTTATTTTTTTGGGGAGTTATTGTTTTGTGTCATCTTATTTCAGGTTTCATGCAATATTAATGACTGTTGAATCACCATAAAGGATGTTGCACTGACCTCTCAATCCTGAAAGTAGTCCAGCCGGTTGCTGTTTTGGAGATGGTACCCATGGTAAGCTTTTCGTTCAAATAACCTGTAATATCACTCTGGTCCTCAGAAACTGGTTAATACCACTGAGCTGGATCCCATTTTCAGTTCCATCTTCACCTGCAGCCATTATGGAGTAGTTAATGGAGTGTCAGCCTATGCCAGTATGAGCTATCTGTGCCACTGGCTAGCTAATGGCCGCCACATTAGAGCTCGGCCATGTCTTTGAGGGACCCGGCCTATCTGCCAAATCCATCAGCCTCGTCCAGGAGAGACATCAGCCAGACCTATGAAATTGATCACCTGCCCAGAAGACAGGAGTGGATGGCGGGTAAAGGAGAGATATTTTACCCTCCCTTAAATACTTAATGCCATAAGGTGCCACAGGCCAGGCCATAAAAAAAAAAGAAAGAAAAAAAAAGCTGGATGTGAGAATCCCTGCCAGCGAAGGTGCTCGACCCAAAATAGCCTTAAGGGACAGTAGCGATGCGATAAGAGCATCTAAAAGGCTTTTAATAAACAATTTAATAGAGCTAGACTCCAGTCACGCTATCACTCTTTATTCACCGGGGCTATAAAAGAATTGATAGGCTAAAATAACGACTCTATGGAAACACATTCCAGAGGCGTGTGCTATCTTCTATTAGCGTAGCCTTGCCTTGCCTCAGCTTCAGTCAGCACAGCACAAAAAAAAATAAAAAATCAACAGCTGCGAATGTTTTCTATTCACATTGATTTTGACAGCACTAAAACAGCACTTTTAGCATTTTAGCTTAGAAATATAGTTATTTTGGCACCATTGTATGAATCTGTTTTATTATCTCATGCTTAACACATTCTTTTTTATGAGTCTTCCATTAAATAATTATAAATAAAATGGTCTCTTAGTCCCAAAACATTTAGTCTACACTGCTATCAGAACACACTCATCTTATCTGTGAAGAATCTGGACCATTCTACAACTCACATATTTAACAAGAAGTTGATTCACCTGAATTTCCTAAACATAATGGGAATAAATCAATAGATCATTTTAGTCAGGGCTGGACTGGGACAAAAAATCGGCCCCTCATAATTAGAGCTCAGAGCTAAACCACGCAGAGACAGGGTGTGGCCCCTCTCTTCCTAGATTCTGATTGGTTCAGTCCACTGTCTATATTGAATATGGGCCAACGGGCCGCCCCCTCTAATTTGTATACCAGTCTCTTAGAAAAAAAGGAAGAGAAAAAAAAATCAGCCCCTGAGAACTGTCGGCCCAGATTACCAGTCCAGCCCTGATTTTAGTAAAATTGACCGTCAGTGTCACTTTCAGTTACAACCACATTATCAGCATAAGCCTGATCTGTGATCAGAGCATCTCCAAAACAGCCGTTCATGAGGAGTGTTATTTTTACACAGCTGTCAGCAACTACCAAAATGTGCCACTTATACATTAAAAATACCTAAATATAAAGAATTGTATGGAGCCATTATGGTGACATGTTTAAAAAACAAAATGCATTGCCATGACTTATTAAGGCGTGTGAATTAGATCCTTAGGCATGGCCACAGCATATTAGGGTGTGGGAACAAGATCCTAATGCGTGGGTATTAAATAATTAAGGCATGTAAATGATATAATTAAGTGGTAGCCAGAAAATGACAAAGCTTGCTTTTCTGTAAATTAAAGCCCATAAAGAAGACTGAATATTACATCAAAGCTTCAATCCAAGGATAATCTTTATTAAGAAAAATGGAGAGTGATCTGGATTCTTTTTATTGAATGAATTCTAGCGATATTAAGACAATTAATTCACATACTAAAAGCTGATTGGCTCAGAAGCAGACAGTATGCAGACCCGTTTTGCTTCCATAGGCAGTCATATTGTGCATAAACCTTGTGGTGATGCCTTAAAGGCTACAATTTAACTCATTCCCATGCCTTAATAAATCATGGCCACACCTAAATGATATAGTTTCCACATCTTAATTACATATTCCTACGCATGAGGATCTCGTTCCCACACCTTAATGATCTCATTCCCACACATAAGCTTCTCATTCTCATGCCTTAATGAGTCCTGGCCACACCTTAGGATTTCATTATCACAAGTCAATGAGTCATGAATTGGTCATGATTTTAATTATTTATTATTTTTTTTACATGATGTCACCTTAGGGGCTTTATAGAATTGAGAGAATTTTAGAGAAATACGCTTAATATCAGCTTATATGATTATTCACCACACTGTGTGTGTTTACTAATTTAATGCAGGGAAATAAAATAAACCCATAACAGATGTTCAGTGTCTAATTCATGCTTTAATAGTTGTTAGGTGAACATTTCTAACTATCATGGGACTTGAAATTAGCCTAATTGAATCTGTTCTCATTAATTACATACATCCATTTTTAATGAGATTTCACTGTCTTGGCTGATTGACTGCCTCTGTGTTAAGTAATCATTAATGTTTATTTGTTTCTTTCATTGCCAAACTATTACTCAACAGTCAATGGCAGAAAAGGAACTTTGCAGTGTTGGACCATGCATGTTTAGTGGTTAAATACATTTTTAGAATATATGTTTAAAAAAATGTATTTTTGGATTTAAGTCATTTAACTTTAGTCATTCATGCATACATCTTTTATTCCTTTATGTCAGCCCATCACAGTTAAAAGTAAAAAATACTTTAGGATCTTTTGAAAGTTCTTCAGTTTGAAACTGTAGATCAGGGGTCGACAATGAAGTTTGGCCATGAGCCAGATATTTTCCAAGCCATTACGTAGTGAGCCACGTAAAAAAAAAAAAATCTGTTTTGTAAAAAAAAGAGTAATGGGATGGAGTGCTACAGACTAGTAGCTCTCCAGCCCAGAGGGTGGTTGAACCCGATTGAAGAACAGTTGAATTCAAAGCAGGTAAACCCAAGAAGAAAGGAAAAAATAATGAATAAACACACACAATAAACACAAACACATGGCTCATTGGCTGCCTGTTGCCAACCAATGCTGTAGAGAAACCCTCATCAAACATGCTTTGCTGAACTGTCATGAAAGTTGTTTTAAGAAGAAAAAAAAGCATCTTAAGATGTTCTTTTACAGTTTCACACAGAAAAATGACCAAACGTTCCTCAAAGAAGTTAATATTCCCAAAAAACTAGCCTTGAACACAACACTGGCCACAATACAACAGGGATTGGCGGTGCTACTGTGTTTTTTTACTCTATAAACGGAGCTCTATGCTTTCTTTCTTTTTGGATGCACTGGACTATCACCTTCAGAGGTTATCGTTGCTAATTTAAAGCAGTAGTTAGTCAAATAAACAGAATTCAGGTCTAAGTTATTATTTTTTTGTGTTACATACTCTTCATAACATTTCTAATGTGGATACAGAAATCATTGTAGTGTTGACAGCATTGTTCCTTAATAAAGGGACGCAGGTCTACTGTTCTTACTTACTGCAGGATACATGGGAACAGTAATTATTAGCTAGAAACATTTCTGCACCTTTCCAATTATTTGCTGCAATATGTTCCCATGAGGATTGTATAACTCGAGAGGAATGAGTGCATTGGAAGGTAGAAATGAATAAAAAGCTCACACTCAGCACTTCCTGAATGATCTGTCATCTCTTTCAAGACAAAACAGTTACACTGATAAAACCAAAAGGGCATTGGCTGCTGATTTCCGCTATTATTCTGTCTGTGGTTTGTAATTAATAATAATTTTAAAAAAGGAGCTAGCCTTTTGCAATAGGCTTCTTAGAGAACGATTTCTTGATTTCTGTGATCTGACTGAAGTTAGTTTCATGTATTTACTATTGAAGCTCTTTAAATGACTTTATGGAGCTTAGATCCAATGGTAGTTTAGCCACAGAGCTAGCCACACTGTCTTGGGTCAGGAATGGTGACCCAATTCTTCTCCAACTGGGTACATCTCCAAAAATATTGTCAGTCTGGAGTAATAGAGTGGAGTTAATTGTTTACTTTGTCATAGAATCATTTTGCATAACTTTTTTTAATGTTGTACAAAAATGTAAGATCAGTAATCGACAATACATTCACAAACTAATTTATTATTTAGAAGAGCACACTAATCCTGAACTCCATAAGGGCAAATTGAGGCAACAACCTCATTCTTCATGGCATGGCACAGAAATTATTTTCCATGAAGAAATTGTAACAGTTATGCTTCAATAACACGTTTTCAGATTTTTTTTAAATAAGAAGGGTACCATCATATATGAGAGCAGATAGATGTTTTACTAAACCTCATTCACCAAATACAAAAATTACAGAAATTAAAATCAATATAGACAATGGTGTGTTTTGATAAATGCACAAAACACACCCAAAGCAATAAGTTTCTAAAGTTTCTAAGTTTTTAAATTATTTCAAAAGGATCTTCCAAAAAAAGAATTGGTTCATTCTCACCTGGCCGGGCTGAAATAGTCCTTAAAAGTCCATAGAAATCCTGAGAAATATAATGAAACAGCGAAGAAATAATCCAACTATGTTTTGGCTGCGAAGAAGCTTCAGTGAAATTGTTGTTGATGGTTGCAAGATTTGTCCAGAGAAGTCCTTACGAGTTAATTAACAATAAAAAAGAGAGCAAAGAAGAGAAAAAATAGAAAAACAAGAACCTTTCTGAAAAAAAAAAAAAAAAAAAAAAACAGAAGAAAACTTCAATAGGTACAAATAAGTACCAGGACAAGTATAATTAAACCACTTACATTGAGCATTACACTTTAAAATCCTCAAACAAAGGTTCATTAGTCAGAGGAATGAAGCAACAGCTTCCTCTGAACCTCCATTGATACTACATGGCTTCCATTTTTTGATGGCTTGTAATCTGGGGTAAAAAATCAGTACTGCCCCCAAAGGTCAGGGTAGGAATTGCAACTACAAAAACAAAAAATTTCCTGCTGTCATAATATGCTCAACAACAATACTCAACTAGGCTGTGAGATTTAATTAACTGAATGTGTGACAACTGCAGCCTCAGCTTTCTGGTCTTGAGTTATAAAATGCACAATTGCAACAAATGCACAACTGTTGTGCTGAAAATGGCACCAGCAATCATTCCATACTAAAACCACTAATTTTATTTATTATTTTTATTTTATTAATGTGAGACAAACTTGTAACACTGTGTAACACACACTGCGTTTTAAGATTAGTTAATTCCACAGTTGCTGTTTTCACTATTTCTTATAATAGTGTGCAATGATAGCTGTTTACATGTTACTGTTCTAGTGCTCTACTGTGTGCAGTGGCTAAATTAACCATGTGTAGCATAATCTGCCTTGATCAAATAATCAGTTCCTTTGACATCATTAATGAGGACATTACACCACATACTGTGCAAAAGTTTTAGGCACCAAAGCAAATTACACTAATCCATTTATCTCAACATGAGTATGAGGTTTTTTTTTACCTGAAAAAGCACCACATGTGTTTTGAACAGATGCAAATAAACATACATTTTAAACTAAGTAAATTATGTTACATCTTGTGAGTCAAGCTGAACAACAAAGTGTATTTGCAGATTTCTCCTGGATGCTCCTCAGCCAGCATGTGTATATGTTCAGTTCCGTCAACAGCTCACCTGATTTAACAACTTACCCATTTAGTAATTTAAATCTATTAAACTCAGATGAGGAGAGATTAGAAGATGTTTTAAGGAGAACAGGGCTGTAAAAGCAATGCTTTTTGTAAAATTGCTGTTTGTATTTATTATAATGCTAGTGTTTTACCAAGCTACTAAACACTTTCCTCTCAGATAAGAGGCTTTTTCTTTACTGAAATTCCCACAGGTGCCTAAAACATTTGCATAATACTGTATGTCTCTTGATGGACAGACTGCAAATAATCACAAGCATCACTTAAGCATTTTAAAACTAAATTCCATATTTTTTCATGCATGCCATCAGTTCACCCATAAACTGTCTTTTTAATGGTAATTTCGCAGTGCACACCATCATGTTACTGTTATTTTACAGTGGCACAATATACTGTAATTACTTTGTACTTTTTGTTCTCAGCTGACCTGCCCACAAATTATAGATGCTGGTAACAAAAGTTATGTTTGCTCGTCAGTAGAAATAATCTGTAGTGTATTATCCTGCTTGAATACTTTTTTTTTTTTTAATAATTTGAAAATGACCTATAAAGAAAAAAAGAAAAAGTGAAGCTAGTGCTATAGCAAATGAGTGAATTCCACAGTAGCGGATGGAGTGTTTGCCCACCTAACACAACAAACAGTGAATGACATCTGCCCTGTAACTGAGTGACAGACAAACATATGCCCACGACAACAGCAGCCAGTGTTTTAAAAAGGCTCATTTAAATCCCGTTTGTGCATATGTTTGCAGATAAGAGAGTGGAACGTGCACACAGATTAGCCGCGTTCGCTCGGCAGCAGAGTTCACAGGGTTTCAGAGAGCTGCGTCTGTGCTGGGCTGAACGGAGGAGCGTGTGGGCTGAGTTTCACAGCAGAGAAGTTTGTGGCAGAGGAGAAGCATCTGGACATCTGTGTGGATCTGGTGGGTAACAAACAAAAATCACAACCACAGACTGAAAGAGAGAGAGAGAGAGAGAGAGAGAGAGAGAGAGAGAAAGAGAGAGCAATCATAACCTTAGGTCTTTGGATCATCGACGACATAGACATGGTTCACTGGCCCCTCCAGCACCACATTCATTCCCTCTCTCTCTCAAACACACACACACACACACACACAGCCAGCTTTATAACCTTGAGGTCATCCATGATGAATAACTCCAGGCCCAGTTATGGTTCGGAAGCTCCCTCCAGCCAACCACACACACACTCACACAGACACACACATTTTACCTGCGTAACCTCTTTAACACTCTTCTATATTACAGTCCTTCACCCCGGAGCGGTACACACACACTCCGGCTCCCGCTCTCCATGTGTAAGATTAGGGAGCTGCCCTCTGGGCTCAGCCTCATTGAGTCCCTCTCCTGTAGAACATCTTATTCGCTTCTGTGTGTTTTCTCTTTCTCTCTTTCACTGTGTGTGTGTGTGTGTGTGTGTGTGTGTGTGTGTGTGTGTGTGTGTGTGTGGTCTACAGGAGACAAGGTTACAGCTTATTGTGTATTTGCCTGACTTTACCCCCCATCCTACCCCTCAAAAAGACTGCAGCTAATGGGCTCAGAGAGAGGAAAAGGGAGAATGAGAGAGAGACATGTCTAGAGAAAAAGGGGGAGTGAGAGAAGGCAAACTGAGGAAGAGTGAGAGCAAGAGATGAAGTGCTAGAAAAAGAGAGAGAAACAGATAGAGTGGGCACAGAGAGAATCAAATAGGAAGAGAGGGAGAAAAAAGAGTGGGAAAAGGAATAGAGAGAGATAGAGTGGAGGAAAATACAGAGGGTGGGGAAGAATGAGAGAAAAGGAGAAAAAGGAAGAAGAGAGAGCAAGAGAAATAAGAAGAGAAAGGGAGAGAGAGAGAAAGAGGTTAAGAGAAAGGATGTAAAGAAGATAGAGGTTGCAGGAGGGTAGGAAAAGGGGGACATTTTTAGATAAAGAAGGGTATAGAGAAAAAAAGGAGGGTGACAGAAAAACAAAAAGAGTGGAGGAGAATGGAGAGTGCAAGAGAGAGTGGAATGAGATTGAGAGAAAGAGAGAAGAAGAAGAGAGAGAGGATGAGACAAACATGGATGGGAAAGATATTAAGACAAACTGAAAGACAAAAGGTGGTGTGAGAGAGGGAGAGCAAGAGATTAAGATTGGGAGTGAGTGAGAGAGGGGATAGAGAGGGGATAGAGAGAGGAAAGAGAGGGAGAAGGGAGAAGAAGGAAAAGAAAGAGAGAGTAGAAAACAAAGAGACAGAAAGAGGGTGGGAAAGGGAAAGACATAAAAAAAGGGGATGAGATTGAGAGGAAAAGAAAGGAAAAGCAGCAAGATGAGAGAGAGAGACAGGGGTGTGAGAAAAAAAGGCAGAGAGAGATTGAAAGAGAGAAAGAGCCGGACAAGTGGAAGAGATAGAGAAAAAAGGTGGGAGAGAAACAGTGAGAGGTAAGAAATTGAGGAGAAGCAGAATGTGAGACAGACAGGTAGAAGAGATTGAAGAAGAGAGAGAGAGGAAGAAAGTGACAGGAATGAGAAAGAAAGAGGTAGAGAGAGAATGAAAGAGAAAAACAGAGAGGGGACAAAGGGAGAGATGGAGAGATAGAAGGGAATAAAAACTGAGGGAAAAGAAATTGAGGATAAGAAATAGAGAGGGGATTATCAGTGGAGGTAGTAGGGATTGAAGAAATAAGTAAGAAGGGTAGAGAATGAGAGGGAAAGAAGAAAAGAGAGGGTGAAGAAAAAAACAGAGAGAGAGAATGAAAGAGAGAAAGGGAGAGGGGCAGAGAGAAAGAGTGGGGAAGAGAGGAAGAGAATAAATGAAGAAGGAGAAGCAGAGAGTGAGATAGAGAGGTAGAAGGGATTAAAGAAGAGGGAAAGGAAGTGAGAGGGAGGAGAGAGATAAAGGAGAGAGAGTGGGAAAGAAAGAGGCAGCAAGAGCAAGAGAAACATGTAAGTGGGGTAGAGACTGAGAGAGAAAAAGGGAGAGGGACAGAGAGAAAGTGTGGACAAGAGAAGGAGAGGACAAATAGAGAAGGAGAGGCAGAGAGTGACAGAGAGGTAGAAGAGATTAAAGAAGAGAGAGAATGGATAAAATGAGAATAAAAAGAGGGACACAAAAGAGAGCAAAGGGAAGAAAAGGGAATAATACGGGGAAAGGAAAAGGCAACAAAAGGGGAAGAGCGTGAGAGACAAAGAGCAAGAAATAGAGGGAGACTGAAGGAAAGTGCAAAGGGGAAGAGAAACAGAAAGAAGAAAAACTATAAAGATATAAAAGAAAGGAAGGAGAGGAATAGGGAAGAGAGGAGAGAAAGGACAGAGAAGAAGAGAATGCTTATGTATTTTTCCAGCAATTTCCTCTGCTTTACTAAATTATCTGATAATCTGTTTGTCGAGGGTTTTTTTTTTTTATTAGATGCAAATTACAATATAATGATTTGATTGTTCGTTCTCGCCGGCTCTCAGAAATATGAGAGAATGGGATTTTTTTTTTTATCTCTGACTCATCAACTTCAAAAGTTCCCCCTCCCCCAGGACTCTGATCGTCGCTGTCTTGATCTGGGCTTTAAACGAAAAGAAGTGAAGACGTGCAGCGATGAAACGACCCAAAAGTTTGGCGATGCTTTGATACGGCACATGTTGCTTTTGATAGCGACTCTTTAGGTCCTTTTGTCTCTTCATTTACAAAACATGAGACTCTTTCTACAAAAAAATCTTGCAGTGGAAAAATGCAGGAGCATGAAGATGAGCCCAAATAAACCCCTTAAAATGAAATGCTATCATCCAGCCAGTTTGCTTCTCGCTTGAAGCCTTAGAGACTGACCAACCAGCGCTCGCGGGGTCATGAAATCACTTACACACTTCTGTTTACATCAGACGAGCTAAATGCAGGGGCCTGGTCACTTTTGATGGAGCAGAGATTAGGGGGGATTAGGGCCGGCTGAGGCGGGCCGGCTACTCTCCTGGCCCTCCCTCAGTGGCCCAACGCCAAGACCTTTCAACAGAGCACTGTACAACTCGCTGCACAAGTGCATTCCGGCCGCACGTGGGACGCAAGATTCTTCCACAGTGAATCAAAATAAATACTGGAATATTGGTGGAGATATAATCTTCATAAATCCATTAGGCCTGGCTTTGTTTAAGTCTGGACGACGCAGACTTAATTCTCCCAGGTGAGGCTGCAGATAATGTGTTTTTAATGACACCCTGCAGGCTCAGACATGAAAGGTCATCAAACAACCTTCTTTCTATTCCTTCTCCTTCATCCTCCTCTTCTTCCTCGATTCCATTCTTGCTGCTTCTTTTCCAGCTGCCTCTTACCCATTTTCTCCTTCTCCAGCTGGGCCTTTATCAATTGCTCCTTCTTCACCATCTGCTTCCTCTCTTTGTCTTTATTTTTCTTCTGCTGATTCCTCCCTTTTCCTCCTTATCATCCTTTTGATTTTTCTCCATGTTCTCCAACTGCGTTCTTTTTTTCCTTCCTTCTGTATCTTCTCCACATTACTTGATGTATTTCCTGTAATTTTCCCATTTCTTCTTCTTCTTCTTCTTTTTCTTCTTCTTCTTCTCTTTTTTTATATTTTCTCCATTTTCTTGGAAGTACTTTCTTCCTCTTCTTCAGCTTGCTCCTATAAGCTGGGTTTCATTCCAAATGTTTCACAAAATTCATGCACAATCAATTACACATCTCAATGATGTCTACCACACCTTTGAGAGCACAAACACACCAGACAGTTGTGTAGGGCCATTTGTTTCCAGTTGTTTCATTTGTCAGAAATGCCAACAATTCCATCTTATAATACCCGCAATGCCCAACTCATCACACTGAAAATCCCTAAAACAAACACTATTTGGTTTATCTTCATTTCAGTCTGCAGCTGCTAGAGACTGGAATTCATTACAAAAATAATTAAAAATGCCTGTTTTTATATCCAAGTCTGCTTTTATGAATGTTCTCACTGAATGTTGTAACTGCAGTAATTTAGACACCTTATAAATGTTTTTTTTTCTTTTTTATCATCTCTCTCTCTCTCTCTCTCTTCCCATGTAGTGTTGTTTGTGTGTTGTATGTTTTTTCAAGAGGCTGTGCCTCTTGCCAGGCTTACTATAAATAAGAAGTTGTTGTTAATGATTAGCATGGTTAAATAAAGGGTCAATTAAAAACAATTGATAAGAATTAGCAATTCTTTATTCAAGATGGCCATTATGTGAGGAGAGTAGGCTGCTGGACACAAAGGAGGCCTTCCAGCTTGAAACATAATTTTTTAAAACCTTATTCCATCGCACTTTATTATTCATTATACCTTGCCCTACCATAAAAAAAGGAGTTAAACTCTGTAGGGTATCAGATCTCCAGGACCAGGATCTTAGCACCCCAGTTTTTCTGCATCTTTACTTTCTTCTTCTGTCCAGTTCACATCTCCTGGCTGAGATCCATGGCCTCTAGGCTCACAGACTTTCATTCTGTGGCTTTCACTGAAGTGCACAATGCCATCACATTTAATCTTCGAGGCCACATGGCTGCAAATGTATAAAAATGGTAATGAGGAGTGACAGGTTTTCAATTTTTCTGAGGGTTTTGGGGTGGAGTTTGAAATCAACACAGAGATGAAATTATACATACAGGGTCAAAAATCAGGAAAAGTTGGGACAGAAGGAAAAAATGCAAATAAACACACAGTGTTCCTTACATTTGCTTTAACTTCTATTTAATTGCAGACAATATAAACCCAATATGTTTTAATAATTAATATGTATTCAATCCTGCATTTCAGCCCTGCAATGTGTTCCAAAAAAGCTGGGACAGTAAAACAATTACCCCTTTCTAATGTTGCCATTCCCCCTCACAGCACTTTACAGGCAGCCAACAGTACCGGTCAAAAGTTTGGACTCACTTCTTCTCATTCGATGGTCAATGTTTTCTCTCTTTTTATGTTTTTTTTTTTTTTTTTACATTGTACATTGAATATTGAAGACTTTAAATCTGTACAGGAACAAATGACATTATTTTTTTAAACAAAAAGTGTTAAACAAACCAGAATATATGTTTCATACTTATACGTTAGAGTAGCACATTTATCTTTGAGGACAGATCTGCACACTGTTGGTATTTTAATCTCAGGGTCTTCATGAGGGAGAGTCACCTGAAATAGTTTTCTCCTTGTCTTGAAGGAGTTTCTGGAGGTGCTAAACAATAGTTGCTGTTTTTTTTTTGTTTTGTTTATTATTAATTCCCTGTGTGTCCCTTAATTGTTTTCATGTATTTTAATATTAATCTACAATGTAGAAAATACATTAAATGCTGATAACAGTCTGGATGGTTCATTTTTAGTTGTAGTTAAATCATGATCAGTAGTAGAATAATAAGAAGCTCTAAAAGGAAGTTAAAAAAGTAAATTAAAAGTCATAGAAATATATGCCTCTTTTTATATATTAATTGTTTCCTGTTACTCATTCTGTCCCAGAAAATGAAGAGATAAAAAATTAATTGTTCCTTCTTTCAACCCTCACTTCAAGTTTGATCCTTTTTATACAGGTTTTACCTGTCCTCCTATCCTCATATCCACTGCTATTCATCTTCTGCTTCTTTTGTTTCTTCAACATCCTGTTTTGCTTCTACAGCACTGTTCAAAGATTTAGAATCACAAATTTGATAAATCATCTACTGAAATCCCATCAGGAATCTTGTTCTTCCAAATTTGATAATAACTTATGAAACATGTGAAGGTGCACGTGAATAAAATGATACAAACATTCCATACATTTATTTAACACCAGATTATTGCACCCAGTTTTTTTCCCCTATGGGTAGGAAAGACTGCAGTGTCATCTCTTTATCTGAGGCAGCATGTGCTTGTTTATCGATCACTTCTGTATAATATGAAATATTGTGATGTGCTGTAATATTGTAGAGTGAGAAAGTGCTCCTACATGATCTCAGCCAGGAAGTGCTGTGAAAATATCAATAAGAGGTTCATCAACATTGTACATCTGATATCAATCCTAAATCAAGCACTGTACAGAAACGAGAATAAAATATCAGTGTCAGCATTAAATTAAATCAACATTGGACCAATGAAATTTGTTCAGCTGACCACAGTGACACTTATATACACTTATTTATAGCTTGCAGCAGGATGACACTTTGCTGCAGTATTAAAAATGAAAGAAAGAAAATTAATTAATTTTAAAAAGTTAAAGTTAATTAATAAAGAATTAATAAAAAGTTCATCATATTTAAACATATATAATCAATACTAATCCTTAATATTAACCCTGATTTTCCAATAATCAGTGCAGACCAAATGAGTGGTAATTTCTGAGGACATCAGTAATGCTAACTAGTGAAGATACAGCTCTGGAAATTATGAGATTCTTTGATAGTTACAAAATTAAAAACCTCTGGAATATAATCAAGAGGAAGATGAATGATCATAAGCCATCAAACCAAGCTGAACTGCTTGGATTGGATTTGCATCAGGAGTGGTATAAAGTTATCAAAAAGCAGTGTGTAAGACTGGTGGAGGAGAACATGCCAAGATGCATGAAAACTGTGATAAAAACAGGGTTATTCCACCAAATATTAATTTCTGAACTCTTAAAACTTTATGAATATGAACTTGTTTTCTTTGCATTATTTGATGTCTGAAAGCTCTGCCTCTTTTTTATTATTTCAGCCATTACTCATTTTCTGCAAATAAATGCTCTAAATGACAAAATTTTGTATTTGAATTTTGGAAGAAATGTTTTCCGTAGTTTATAGAATAAAACAACAATGTTCATTTTACTCAAACATAAACCTATAAATAACAAAATCTGTTTTAATTGGAGGTGAATTTCTACTGTCTGCTTTTTAAATAATAAAGAGAAGAATTATGATCCTGAAAAAAAAAATCTTTCTATAACTGGTTTGTAACAGAACTTGATTTCTTGCTTTAGTATTGAGCGCACCGAATAAAAAGGGCATCCCATATAAGCTAATTAATAACTTGTTAATCAGGATGTCCAGTTTAGGTTGGTGTGTCCCCTAATCTGGTCAGGTTGTCTTAATGTAGAGTATCAGATGCTACCAATTCAAATCAATCTTTTTGTTTATGTAAATAATAATGCAGTGCCCCAGTTTATCATTAGCATTAGCTCTCATTCAGTTTGGAGCTTGTTGTTCAATAGTTGTTAAAAACAAAGTAAATGTGGTGTTCTCCTGCCAGAAACACATAGCAGTTTTAAAATAGTTTTAGATTGTTTCAGATATTTAGTTTTTATGCTGTAGTGTAAAATAGATCCACACTACAGACTCTAACTAAACCCTTTTATTTACATGCTGAGAACTCTCCTCAGTTGTTCAGATTCTGGCTGGGAAATAATGTCCCTATTTGTTGACAAAAAATTTATATAATTGTTTTCCAGGATTATTTTGGTTGTAGACCACAGGACATGTTTGACTATACTAAAAATTTTAAAGACCAGGATCAAGAACCAAAATGTACAATTAATTAAAACTTTAGATTGTATTTTAGATATACTGATTCTTTGGTACCACTTTAAAATAAGGGTTTATAAACGGTTTACATTTAGTTTATTAATGGTTACTAATTAGGTTGTAAATGCCTTAAAAACCATTAATAATCAGTTATACCACATAATTAGAAAGGGCAACATTAAAGATAGCTGTGGGTTCACTATTTGGCAAACAACAGGTCATTGTTGCTCTTTCAACGTATGTGTTATAACTGATTATTAATGATTTTGAAGGCATTTACAACCTAATTAGTAACATTAATTGTAAACCATTTATAAACCCTTTATAAAGGTAGTCTTATTTTAAAGTGGTACCGATTCTTTAACAAAGACTTATAATGTTGCAACTAGATGTCCTAATATCTGAGAATGACAAAAAAAATACCACACAAACACATTTCTATAGAGATTGTATTATATTTCCAAAAATATATGTACAGTCTATTACAAAGGTCAAAAGATTACAAAGCAAATAAAGCAAAAAAAAAAAAAAAAAGAAAGAAATAGGTCTAGTCAATGATTTTACAGTTCTGCAGCTGGGGAAAATACTTTTTGACCAATGAATACTCTCCATACTATCGTCACAGAAAAATAAATAATAAATCGACCATTTATTTTACTGTACATTTAAACCTAAGACGCAAAAATAATAAAACTAAAAACAAAACAAACGAAACAAACAAAAAAACTCTAAAATGGAAGCCTATCAGCCGTCTTTGGTCCTAAATGAGAAATTATGTACAACTGAAATAGTCCGGGTGACTAAGCGTTTTTGCGAGTGAGATAGAAAAATATAGTGCATTTTCAATGAATTCAGAGCTCACTACAGAGGAAATATGTGTAAAAAAAGAAACAACAATATAAATAAAATGTACAAGTTTTACAATTAGATCATATACAAAGTTTCCCTCGAACCGTTTATGATCTCTCGGACACAATCAACAGTGCTGACGTCTTTGGAATCGTCCAGATTTCTTTTCCGTGTTTAGTTTTCTCAAAGGGGGGCATCCATGTTACTTCATCTTTCTCATTACGTCAAGTCTTTAAAACATCACACCGGCCTGGATTCAAGCGAGTTCACAATACGGGCCATTTTTTTTTTTTTTTTGTCCTTCCTCCAAGCCGAAAACGTCTTCGGAATAAAAAAGGAGGGAAAGAAAAGACACTATGACACATCTGTCATTGAACCTTTGCAGTGGCCTCAATTGAAGATCGATTGAACCCAGGCATTAATCTCAAATTGGCTTAAAACGGCTGTCTCTACAGGGGCCCCGGGATCCATAGGACAAGGTAAGAGCCGACGAGGGCCCGGAGGGGGCCCCGCTGAGAGAGATCGGAGCGCGTTGAGCGTGACAGGCTGCTGCTGCTGCTGACTTTCTTTTTTTTTTTTTTTTTGTACAGTTTTGTGCTGACCTACGAGTCTTTCTGCTCACATTCAATTCAAAGGGCTGGCGCAGACCCAGTGCTGAGGCTAGCGCAATGGAGAGATCGGAGATAGGCCTCTAACTGGGGGTATCATCTGATCCAAGAGTGCAGTGCAAACAAACACTCATGCATACACACACACACACACACATACATATACTGGGGTCAGAGTTTTTACAAGATTAGATAATGGCATTTTAAAAGTGATGCCACACAAAAGGTAGATTTTGCCCTCATGACTTCCATTAAGTCAATTCAGTTGTTGGTGCAAGAGTTTTTTTTATTTATTTAATTCATTTAAAGTTCATCCCCTGAAAATCTAGACTTATAATTTATTAAGAATCATAAATCATCTTACCAAATGTCTATGCAAGTTAGAGACATTTGTTGTAAAAAGCGCTATATAAATACATTTGAGTTGAATAAGTGTGACTGACCTATCCATGCTCCGCCCACAAATGTAAACTTCTGTAGTTTTGCAGTGATGAGATTGGATTTTTTTTTTTCCAACTAGACATGAAACAGTACCTTCTTTTCAATTCTGGATCTGGATGAAATCTAAAATGCTAACAATTACTGATCTGTCTATCTGACATTTCCTATTTCTTATTTATAAACTTGCAGTTCCTGTACATTTCTGTAATTTGTAATTGAAGCACTTTTCATAACAACTAACAACATCACATCCCATATGTGAGGAGTTGTGCTCTTTTAGGCTCAATTCGATATAGAATAAGATCATATTCTATTTTTTTTATAGAATTAAGCCTTTTTCTGCTGATATCAGCCAGATACCAAAATCTATCAATACTGACATGCTCTCTCTGTATTCAATCTATTGATCTGGGAGTACACAACTCATCTGTGTTTCAGAAAACATGTTATTCATTTCAAATTATGACATGCCATTGCTATGATGAATCTGACTTTTTTTGGGGAGCAAGTGTATTCCAGTGAATGGAATCTCCCACCTAAGCAATCAGGTTTTGTAAGATTTTGCCTACATTCTGTAAAATGCGCCCAGTCTAGCAATGAGTGCTTTAGATAAGCCACAGACCAGTCAGAATATTAGAACCACTCTCTTGTTTAAACACCCACTGTCCATTTTTTACAGTTTCAGAGTTTTAAATATGAGAACCACATGTAACCACCAGCACAACACATAGTGACACACCACCATTATTCCAGTATCACTACAGTGCTGAGAATAGAGAGATTAGAGATTACATTGTCTGCTGAGTCTGACCCAATGCCCAACCCAAACTCGGGTTGAGATTTCCTAATACTTTTCTCGGGCTTTGTTGGGTTGGGCTCAAATAAAATGATCTGTAATGTAGGACTATGTAATGGTATTATTTTATATGGAGCTATGGAGTGATAATCTCAATATACAAAGTAACAAACCACAAAAAAAAACTCCACCACTTGTGCACAACCACAGCTTTCTATGTAACTAAAATGAAAAGTTCTGCACATCTGTCATTTGCCACACCGCACACAGAATTCTTCTAACTACGAGTGGGTGTGGATGCAGCCAGCAGACAAAATGATGAAAAATTTGGGGAATTAGGAACGACTCAGAATTGTAGTTAAAAAGGTCAGTATTAGCATTCCACTTACTAAAAATGTTGGATTTAAATCAAGTTTAGGCTCATAATGACAGTTGGGGCGAGGCAGATTGGGCTTGGACAGATTGTGTACGAGCTCAGGTAGGATCGTGAGCATACAATTTCCTTCCACCTCATGTACCACATGTGATGTGAATGACAATAAAGTCTCCTTGAATCCTTAAATCCTGTTGGTTTCTGACCATAAAAGGAACAGAGTGAAAGGAGGAGACTTTGCAGAACAACAAAATGTCTTCCATGTTCAGTGGAGCTGATCAAATGGACAAAGAATAGAGAAACAAGGAGGTGACCATAATAATCTGACTGGACTGTTTTTATATATATACTGTATATTGCCATAACTGAATGCCAATATATCATGCCTTCCGCTATAGACGATATATATATATCACCCAACACTGCTTCTTTGAAAGAACACATTTGCTCATTTGTGGAGCATGAATAGATTTGCCACCATAAGGGATTGTAGTTTAAGGGCTCAAACAGGGTGATGCCAACCCCCGGCTAATATATAAAAAAAAAAAAAAAGCAATCCTGAACATTTTTTCAAGTTTAGTGTGTGTTGCATTTCCTCTCCAGTGCTGCATAAACCAGTGATTATTCTTCCTCTGTAATTTTAAAGTAACCACACGATCCACTAGAAATACCAGTGTTGTTTTTTCCCCCTCTCTCTTTCTCTCTCTCTAAGCAAAAAAGGGGAAATGGTTGATCTGTTGATTTAAAGACGTACACAATACTGGGGACGAGTCAAACCCAGACCATAGAGATTCATGGCACCGAGAAATTGGCTTTAACCACGTCTAAAAGAGCGGATTCCCTCCTTGGAGCGCCCGGCTTGAGGAAGAAGAGCAGAACAGCAGAACAGCGAACAGCGACATTGACGAGGACGGGAAAACACATTCTTCTGAGTTTGTGTGTGTTTTTTTTTTGTTTTTTACTTTTTTTTTCGTTTCCCCACTGCCTTTGGGGAAAAGAGGAAACCCACACACTGGGAAACCTTTTCCCTTTCTAAAGATCATCGACGTACTGTCGTTAACCGCGACGTGCCGAAATGATAAAAATCTACAATAGCACCTTAACGTCACAAAGAAAGTTCCATCTCAAATATTATTGCTCTGATTGATCAGCCTCTCCCAGGCGCTAATGGAACTCTTCTCGTCTACGTCTTCAGCTCCAACTACCTAGTCCTGCTTACGCTGCGGGAGACTGCACAGACTGATCTGCAAAAAAAATGATCCCATAAACATCAAAAGCCGTTCCTCAGAGTGTATATCTGCCTCTACAAGCGTAAAGTATTATCACTCCTGAACTGAAATAACACTATGGGACCTAGAAGCGACTGCCTGGGACTGCAGTAACTCAAATATGAACTATTCTGCAATATATCTGCAAAAAAAAATCAAAAAAACAATTAATTAGCTTTAGATCGAACCGCCTTTATATTAAACACAGTCTTCAATAGTGCTATCTATACGGAGACACCTCATAAAATAATAACATTAGAAAGAGACAAAAAGAGCAAGGAAATGGAAAAATATTGCAGATAAGAACCTTTCACATCAGGTAAAGAAATAAGAAAGGACCTATAGCGCTTGTTCTCTCGTTCTCTTTGCGTAAAAAAGAAAAAGAAAAAAGAAAGAGTCCATCTGGAGTGGTTCTCAGTTGTTTTCAACTGTCTTTGTAATCCTTTCACGTCTCACACAAAACAACACGTTGAGGTGTATCAGAAAACGTGAATCCGCCTTCACGTTGGCCAGGGTTTTGAAAACACACCCGGCGGAAAAACAATGAAGCGCTCCTGCTCCGACTCGCTGCAGACAGATCCGGCGCTGAAAGAGTCTCGGTACACAAATAGCAACTGGCCTGAGAAGCCAAGCCTCTGTCAACATTCAGTCACTGCTTCTGCCTCTCTCTGCCCACAGAGCGGATGCTTGGTTATTTTGTTTATTTATTCCTATTTTTATATATTTTTTATTTTTTTATTTTATTTCATTTTAATTACCCTGTTGTCAATGCCACACTGAAATTCGAAAAGGCAAACCGTCAAACGTGAAGCGGGAAACTAATGTAGCCAACCACAGCTGCTGGAACATGGCTATTATGAAAAGAAATGTAAAGAAATAATAATCATTTAAAAAAAAAAATAAACAAACTCACTCAGTTTTTTTTTTTTTTTTTAGTTTTTTTGTACCGGCTGGATTTGCTTCTTTTGTGCACTTCTGTCCTTTTTAGTAAAAAATATCCATACCATCAAAGAGCAAATCAACCGTCCGTAAAGATAAAAGGGAAAAAAACGAAAAACTACTAGAAAACGCTCCGTCTCTCCACTGATACTTAACGAGCTTTTCTTTCGGAGCTTTTAATGTATCCAGGTAGTAGTATTTCCTCCCTCATTTCCTTCCTTCCTTTGCTTTTTCCTTCTTCCGGCATCCTCACAAAAGAGGCGGCAAATAAAGGAAAAAGCCCGGCTGTAGAATAAAAGGAATGGTCCATTTCCATTACTTTCAGAAGAGTCAACTCTTCAAGGGAGAGAGAGAGAGGCTTCATGTTCTCAGTTTGTTTCTGTTGAGTGTTCGTGATTATCCTCTGAGGGCACCCGTAACCGGTGCAGTTTATTTACGTCGGTTTTCTCCAGACGTCCCACCCACGCCCGGTTGGGAGGAGAGGGGGCTCCCGCAGTTGTCCGTCACACCTGGACGCCTGTCCCGTGCAGGTGAATCATCTGAGCTCTCATAGTCTGTATACTGCTCATGACTTTCTTCTGATGGCCCACTAAAGAAATCCCCAAACTCATCACGTCCCTGCCGATAGAAACACACACTCATAAATCACGCGGTGGCGCCGCCGAGCATCCAAGATTTATGGACTCATGCATTATTTTGCTAATGGAGAAGAGACAAGACAGAAATGCTATGTTCTACAACAACATGACATGCCTGGGCATGGATTAGAATAGATGCACATTCAGCCCCTCCATGCGCGAGGAGGTGGGAGCAGTAATTCAGTAGGCTTTTAAAGATGCAGGATTGTGTTGCATGAGATTTCCATACAATCACCAACCATTCATTTCAGGGAAATTTGGATTTTTACCAATCTTGTTTGATGTATTTGTCTGTTTACTAAAACAATGGGACCCATCCTTATTAGATGGATCATATAAGTTCAATCACATCATGAATCTGTTCCTGAGGCATTCCTCAGTAAATTGGTGAATGAAGCTCATTTAGGTTAAGCATTACAAGCTGCTGTTATGGCTACAAAACCATTCAATTTAACATGTCAAATTTAACTGTAATTATTTATTGAAGGGCAGATTTTCTAAGACTGCTCTTACATAATCTGTTTATGACAACCTAAATAACCAATGTAAAAAAAAATTGTAAACTTATTTATTGTAAATAAGTCATAATAAAACTTGTTCTTTTATGGCATTTCAAGTGCAATAACTAGGGGTGCAAGATATGTTAGTGACTGATAAGTTACTTCCTGATAAATCGTTTATTGGTTTAATATTTAAGTTATAAATGATAATATGAAAAGAATGTTGTTGTTTTTTTTACTTTGCACATACACTGATACACAATGGCAAAAAAGCATAAATCCAGGAAACAATAAACTATATTTCAGTTACATATTTAGTTTTCAGGGTTTTTTAAAATTTATTTTAGCTGTCTGTTTGCAAGAATAATGTTGCAGGGCAAAGTGAGATACTAGAAATGAGAATACTAGATATTGAGATTGAGACTGTTGTTGTCAGTCATAGGAAGGAACAATTTTCAGTTCATTTTCAGGCAAGAATATATAAAAAAAATAAATAACTGGGTATAGCAACTCAGTCAATTAACAAAAAACTGTTAATTACATACAGTTTTGATTGGCTTTAGATAAGGAATCTGATAAGTACTGTCATATATCTATATAAAGTAATGTAAACTATTAAAACATGAATATAAATAATGGTTAATCATGTGTGATAAAAGAATGAGTTAATAAAAATGTGTTTCTTACTCGATAGTCATCCTTGCGACGGACTCGAGTGAGCTGTATCCAGCTGCAGTGAAGTTGTCTTTGTATCTCTCCATCTTAATGGCTTCCAACCACTCGCTGACCGAGCAGAACGAGGTAAAGTCTGGCGTGTTCTGGTCCAGCAGCGGGCTAATGGGTCTGAAAATGACAGGAGACTAATGTGATCACCCAAAAAAAAAAAAAAAAGGCATCTGAGCCACAGTACCCTAATGCTTGAGCTGTGGAAGGGATTGCTTTTTAGCACTGATCTGATTTCACTTTCTCTTAGTTCAAAGCAATAAGGTAGGGGCTAGATGGCTGACATAAAAGGGCGAGTTGCACCCTGACCTACTATGTCTAATAACAAAAAAAATAAATAAAAATGTTATAGTGGCCATTGCTCTCATCTTTTCATTTTTGTGGCACAAGAAAGTCATTTATTTTCCTTCCCAAAGGTAAATCCAGCTGTAACCCTCCCAGTAAAAGCAATGGCAAAGTAGACTAAGCTCCTTTTCCCTGCTGTTTCTCAGGTTATGTCCTCTATCTCACACAGGCTCTGGCCATGCTCTCCCGTAAATGGGTTTCATCTGATAAATGCCACAGTGGGCGTCGGTGCCCCCACAGAACTTAAAAGTCCCGGGCTCTCATTATGGCGATTGATTTAAAGGCCCTGCTATTGACCATAAAGCCATGGAAGCGGCTTGGCTGTATTGATTCCCTGGGATTTATCTTTCATCTGTAAATCTCAGTGGGCACATCCACACACTATTGTTTGCTAATCTTGTTACAAGGAGAATAAAACACAACAACAGAACAGAAGTAATAGGAAGAAAAAAACGATGAGAAAAATAAATAACAGGCCATTCATTTATTTTTTGGATGAAAACAATGGGGAGTAAACATTGTGTATCACTACTGTGAAGCAATATGGTTATGTTTTTGATGGAACAGGTTGATTTTACCTTGTGGTAGTTCCCACAGGAGTTTTCAGGGTGTTGGGGTTGCGGATCATTTTATCCAAAATGCCAACTATCTGGTCAAATTTGGGCCGGTCGGCTCGGTCCTTCTGCCAGCAGTCCAGCATGAGCTGGTGGAGACCAGGGGGGCAGTCCATGGGAGCCGGAAGACGATAACCCTCCTCTATAGCCTTGATGACCTGTAAATAATGAGAGTGTGAATTATTTTAGAAGCCTTTTTTTGTTTGATAATTGCTTTTTTTGTTATTAGAGTTATTCTGTACCATTATTTATAATCTTCAATCAATATGTTGGGTCATTCTTGCTTCCTACCCTAATTTCCTACTCTTTAATTATTTAAATATTTAAAAAATTGTTCTTCATTTTGCATGAGATATAATTGCCTGGTTACCCAACATCAAAGACACACTGTTTGTACACTGTATGTTCAAAACTTCAAATGAGTAAATTCACCTAACACAACTGCACCAATAGAATCGGTTGCTCTAGCACAACTGTATTATTGACTACAGGGGTCTTTAGGTCACCCTCCATTACTGGTCTGTGGAGCAGTGGAATTGCTTTCTGTGGAGTATTGGGCCAACACAGAATACCTTAGCATTAGGTCAAGACCTCACTGATGCTCGTACAGTTTAATGCAATCAAATCCCCAAAGTAAAGTTTCAACATTTGGTAGAAACCACTCCCAGATAAGTAGAGGCTGCTTACAGCAATAAAGGGAGGGTAAGTGATTAAGACAAGACAACCACACTAACCATTCCTGTTGGTCACGCAGATGGAATGTGGCCATGGCCTTCAACCCACATATGCAGTGAACACACCCACATAGTGATAGAGTGATCACAAAGGGTCCAACATTGTCAGCTGGCAGAAATCAGGTATTAAACTTAAAACCCTGTCATCAATTACCCAGTGCCTGTCATCTAACAACTAAGCCACCACTGCCCCAAATTTATCCTAGGTGAGAAAGTCAGGAAAGCTCTTGTTCTGCCCATGTGAGCCCCACATAGGCATATTCATTGAACTATGAACCTCCTTTATCTCAGAATAACCATTGGTTGATTGGGCATACGAATTGACATACCACCCAGACATTTCACCCTGAGCTTAACCTTAACCCAAAGCCTAAATCTAGCCCTCACCCTGTTTTGTACCCTAACACTACTAAAAGAAGGAAGAGTCAGTATAATTAGAGGACAGAAGAAAGAAGGAAGCATCAAGGGGAGTTAAGAATATAGATGATTAACTTCCGTAGTATGCATGAATGAATAGGTTATGGACCACAGGTAACAACAGCACCTTTAACTGCCTCTCTTTGCCTTGGCTTACTTTACCCAAAACATTGTTGTTCTTTAACTAGGAGCTCTTCAACCACAGAATTCTGACAACTCCATGGTTTGTGGTTTACTTCAAGATTTAAAAACTCTTTTTGAAAACTCCCTGACTCTGTGTTTGTAATTTAAACATATAAAGATAAGTCAAAATTAGAAAAAAGGTGCATAATCTTTCTTTAAAGAAGTTAAGGAAGAAAGAAGCATGAAAGGGAGTTATAGCTAATAGTTAATGACAAAGCTGTTGATTTACCTCTTGCTCTAACCAAAGAGCCATCAGCTTTGCCAGATGAACCGTATGTAGTTTGGGTTTAGCTTAAGAAACTTTTAAGGAGTGGAACAAAAGCATTACGCTCTTTCGGCCTGACTGCATGTTAAAAATAATTGACTAAAGCCAAGAACCTCACTGATGACTGATGCTTAGTCAAGGTCTGCTCAACAACTGTCTGTGTTTCTGTGTTACTAAAATAACCTAGCAAGCATAGAGTCTAATCTGTAGGCAGGTGGGATGGTGCATTGGCAAGTCCGAACAGCACCCCTGTGCATCGGTACACCCCGAATTATTGGTACAAGTAAGTGGACGCTAAAGAATTAAAATCACTCTGTATTTTCCCCTTGGCAAAGCTGGCCCTGACCTTAGTGAACCAGCTAAGTATGAGTCAACAGAAGTGGGAAAGGGGAAGGTCCATAGGTGTTTGTTTTTCACTCTCTCCACCCACGAAACAGCGGCTGCATCTCTGTTTACTTTCTCGGCGCGTTCATCTGCTATTCTCGTCGTGTCTTTTCAAGCAAAACTTCAGAGTTACAGAGAGAGAAGTGTCAAAACAACCAAAGTGTTGCAGAAATGTAAATGTACAATCGCTGGCTTTCTCCGCACCCTAGAGGAGGAAGCTGCCTCCGTCCTGACAGGGTACAGAAATCGCTGACATTGATGTCTGCCAGAAATCAAGCATGCGGCATAGGCCCGCGTTCGTTTTTTTTTATAGTACCCGGCGTTCGTCCGCGTTTACAGCTTCTTTGCATTGGTGTTTGCTAGCATCTGCTACTCCGCAGAGGGTGGCCTGTGTGTGCAGCTAGGAAAGTGGGGAATTATAAGTCATCATTAGTCTTTCTGATAAGGGGTGTTTACCTTCTCTGAGGATGTTCAAGCTTGTGTAATTTTGACAAAGAGTGTGCCTAACAGAGTAGCATACACAAGACAAGTGCCTGCAAACAGCGATGGCTTAAAACCACTTTTCCTTCATACATATCATTAACTGCTACGGCGGTGGAATTACAATGTGGTGGAAAACTCCACTGTGATGGGAATGATGATGAAGTGCAGTGCAGTGTTGGTACTGTAAGTACCAACCACTGTCTGTGAGATAAAAGTAAAAGTATAAGTAGGGAGTGAAAGTGAAAGAACATGGGGACTCTATATTGGGTCCAGGGTTCTTCATGGCTAAATAGATAGCAGTAAAATTACAGAGCTCCTCTAACGACACATTTTCACATTATCGTATGTCATTAATGAGGTTAAAATGCCCTAATCTAAGAAGGCACTTTAAATGCTAAGCACTCTCTTTGTCTACGTATCTGTTTTCCATCAGTCCATACGGCCGGAGGATGATCAGCGCTGGCCACTCTTTAGCACCAGGTGGCAAGAGAGACAAACAAAGCACGGTGTGGGATGTGACTGATAACAAGCAGCGTGGCAGAGAAGAGCGAGCTCATGAGGGAGCTACTCCTCCAATCGGCTCTGAAGCGCTCGAGAGGGAAACAGGCCAGATGCAGAGGAGGCGTCGCAGAGATTTGAACCCGCCGCCTTTTTCTGCTGGAACAGCATGAGGGGTGGAGAGAGCACAGCTCAAGGCTCAGCGATTAAGAGAGCTGATTTTGTAAATAGAGATAAATGAACTCATAGAGTGAGCACTGAAGACCCGATGATTACTACGCCATAAGATCGGTTTAATGCAGAAAGGTGAATATTGCTCTCAAAACGCTGTGGAAGTGAAAATCTCTGAGGAACAGGCTTCAAAAACTCTGCTGCAACAGAGTAAACTGTTATTGCCAACCAGGATGAAGATAAATGAACACATTTAGTGTGAGTATGGGAGGTAAAACTGAATGATTACTGTGCCAGGTGATCACGCTGCAATGCAACGTTCCCTGCTTAGTTTAAAGTTGATAAATCTTCAAATCTTTACAAGATTTACAAGAACACCCACTGTGGGATGGGCCATTATTGACCAAGCCTTCTATAGTTTGGTTAGAATATAAGCTATTTTAACAAGTATGGTCTCCAAAATGAACATTGAATTAATAATATTTGCTAAAAAAAACTCTGCATGTAAGACTTTCACAAAATAAATGATCCTGAGTCTTACAGCAGGCTGAATTGGAAAAAAAATAGAGAAATTGTCATTTATGTTGTCTGCTGGTGCAGTGTTGCATATGTTTTGGAAATGGGAGGTTACTGTAGAATCTTGACAAATTTAGCAATTGTGTTAATGTAGATATGATAAAGCATAATGTTACATTTCAATACAAGTCCCTAATTTGTTTATTAAATACGTACTCAACAAATCAAAGAAGATTTCTAAGTATCTACTGCTGAAATACTCCTAAAACAAATAACACTGCATAATAATAAACCCATCATAGAACGTCTGGTTTGCATGTATTTCCATGAAGACAGTGACTTACATCTTGATTGGACATGTCCCAGTAAGGCCGTTCCCCATAGGACATGACCTCCCACATGACAATGCCGTAACTCCACACATCACTTGCCGATGTGAATTTACGGTACTGGATGGCTTCCGTGGCTGTCCACCGAACCGGGATCTTTCCTCCCTGTTCAGTAAAATGCAGGTCAGTGGCTGGAGGAAACATCAAATTCATTACATCCTGCATCTTCCCCTAAAACATCAACCAGAGAAGAGTCACGACTTAGCACACAGTCACACCAGCAGATAGCAATAGCAGACAGCGCTGTAGTTAAGGGGGATGCTTAGGAGTGCGGTAAGCCCGGAGAGCTGCACGTGTGTCTGCAATGCATTCCCATGCAGCAGCTCTTCCAGAGCGTTTGAGTATTCCGATGGCATAACCGTGCGTGCAGGGCTGGGAGGCAGGCAGGCTGAGGCTGAGAAAAGCTTTAATTGACTCACCGTTGTGGTGTAGACAGCCTCTGGATCGTCGTCAATCACTCTGGACAGGCCGAAATCCGAGACTTTACATACGAGGTTGCTGTTGACGAGGACGTTTCGCGCCGCCAAGTCGCGGTGCACGTAGCCCATGTCCGAGAGGTAGCGCATCCCAGCTGCGATGCCTCGAAGCATTCCCACCAGCTGAATTACTGTGAACTGCCCATCATGCTTCTGCACAAAAAAAAAACAAAAAACACAGATATAAGTCTACTAGTCTATCTGTCTACAAAAGGCTAACTAACTTTAGCCTACTCTGAAGGGGCAAATTAGCAGGCAACATATTTTATAGGCTATGTTTCTCATCAGGGGATGTCAAGGAAGTATTTAAAGTTTTGGAGATAACATGCTTTCGCATTTAACAACATTATATAGCATTTTAAGGACATAAACCACACAAAAAGATAACTATACACATGTGTAGGTCCTCCTTAAAATTGTGCCACAGTTACATTCTTCCACCTGTAACTTCCGCAAGTGTATTGTAAAAATTCAATAAAAAGTCTAGTATGGCCTCATAGGCACTGTAGTCTATTTTTCAAATAACAGAAGATTTTTTAACGACTGATTTTTTTATTCATATTATGTTACAAGGTTAATAAAGTGTTTAAAACAAGGCTGGAAAAGGGACATGTTTTTTTTTTTATCTTGCAAATAAGTAGATTAAATAAAAACCTCTTTGTTGCAGTTGTACCTTAGTATCCATGGTAGACAAGCAAAAGTCACATTCCAGTGGTGGCACCGTACTTTTGAGCTTATATTTGTGTAGTTTAAAAGCCATAATGTTGATGAAAGTGCATACAAGGTCTCAGCATTACGACCGACCACTGTGCTTAAAAATATAACAACTAGTAGGCAAGCAGTGACTCATTTCCAGCTAATGCTAAAGGTTTCCTAAGGACACAGTACATTTTGTGCCTAAACAATTTCATTATGATTAAAATATGACTTTTGGTTCACTTCCAGAACAAATTAAACGCATGAACATTTACTATGCACAAAACTTTCAGAGCACTGGTCAAACTGTTCTCTCAGTCCAGCAGGTGTTTCATTACTGGCTGCAGATGGAAGACTGCTGGTCTACTAAAACAGGGACCTTTAAGTGTTGGATCTGGTGGCGTGCATGAAGCCAATTTAAGACAGTGTGTTGAATTCTCAGTGCAAACTGTGTGGGGGACGATTATACTCACCCTGAGAAAGGCGTCTAACGAGCCGTTCTCCATGTATTCAATTACGATCATGACTGGTTTTCCTGACAAAGAGAAGAACAAACTCCATTAGGTGCAGAGTCGGGAAGATAAACTCCATCCACTTACGGCGTGAAGCCGTAATGAGAGACAATAACTCAATCGGAGCTCTAAAAGGCACCTACGTTAAGAGAGCAGAGTGCATTCTTTTCATTTATTTAAGAAGTACAATGTACTTTTTAACATTTCTAGTCACGTCCTTTTATTCACAACAGAAAACATCTAAAGTCAGACTATTGAATCCCTCGAAAGATATGGTTCAAATCATATATTTAATGAGTAATTAGGTGTCCGAGGTTTAACTTTTTCTGGCTCGAACAGAGAACTGTTTGAGCATTAAATTAAGCAGATTCGGGTTGTGATTTTTTTTTAGGTGGAGAATCAAGTAGGTAATTTCTGAAGTGACGCTGACAATATCACTTGTGTTATTTATTTAATATCAGTAGCAGACTGGAAAATTTTCCTTGCTTGAGTGCTATGTAGATTGGTTTATGTGATAATAAAATTACTAAACCCACAGATAAGCTGATAAAATGTCCAGTTTGGTTACAGTTCTTACATTCATTCTTCTTCCCTACATATTTTTGCTGTCCCCAGAAACCATTAAACATGAAGGTTCTTATTTTTACAGTGACCACCCTGCTTCAAAGTGTTAAATAATGTAGTGGTAAACAGTTTTAGCTCTAAAATCTTATGGTTACCCAACATATTTTAAAAAGGGCCCCCTCAGGATCACCTCAAAGGTATGGATGGAGCTCCGCCAATCTAGAAAACACAGTTGTACCGCTCCACAGCTTTATGCTGGGGGACTTTATCATACTTAACTTTGCATGGTACTGGACTTAGTAACCCGAGGCTGATACACAACTTCTCTACAAGATCCAATCAAACTGAGAATGTTTTTTTATTATTTTTTTATGCAGAATTATACAGTACAACATGTGTGCATGTTTAAACCCAAGTCAGCAATGTGGGCACTTGAATGTAGCTGAACTAACCGAAAAGGTGATGTAGCAACAAACTTTTAGACATGCTGTATTAAGTAGCAGTTATTAAGTAATATGTAAAGAGGATGCATGAATGCCTTTTAAAATCAGTCTGCATCAGTACAATACAGTTGCAATCATTTTTGCAGTGCTTAAATCATTATCAGCCATATACTACAGATGCAGCAGATGTTGATATTGCTGATAACTGAATAAAAAGCAAGTAAACCAAGGATTTTTTGGTCAATTTGTTACTTCTATACGTAAAAAACTGTACTAGGAGGTTTGGTGAAGGACTAATGTTTCTGACTTATAAACTGACCTCTGGTGACCACTCCCTCCAGATGAACCACATTCGGATGGTCAAACTGTCCCATGATGCTGGCCTCGCACAGGAAGTCCCGCCTTTGCTTGTCTGTGTAGCCCACTTTCAGAGTCTTGATGGCCACGGGCACGTCCCTTTTCCCGGGAAGCTTCAGCCGGCCGCTGCACACCTCTCCGAACTCGCCTATCACAAAAAAAAAGCAGCCGCCCACCACACACAGGCCAAGTTAAACCCTTCAGCCTCTACCATGTTTAACACCCTTATGTGGATCTTGACCACACAATGCATCATTCTTGCCGGTGACAGGACCCTACTACTACTACATGGCGTTACGCTAAGGGAACACACTAGGGAATATGACCGGCAGACATAATTGGATACGCCACGTTCTGTGTTCGCTAACACCCTTACACGACAATATCTAAGAAGCGGCCCAGTGGCAATTCATCAACGGTGATGCATCTTTGCGCATTGTAGCCTGAAGAGAAGATGTATTAATTTCTGCGTGATTTCACACACCTCCCCACCCAAACACACACTCTCTTCAACCCACTTTCTTTTCTTTTTTTTTTTTTTTTTTGCAATACAGCTATTAATAACCAGACAGGAGAGATGTGCCGGGGCGCAGTTGATGGCGTAAATATTTGGCTGTCATTGTGATGAATGCGAGAGGGGAAGGGAGCGTGTGCAGGCTGGAGGAGAACTCACCTGCGCCGATAACCCGCTCGATCTTGATGCAGGACGCGTCCAGCTCCTTGGCAAACTGGTGCACGGCCCTGTTGGGATCCTCGTAGGTCTCGGGGTCGATGTAGGTTTTGGTGCCTGGAAATTTAACTGTAGAAGGGTAAGAGGATTACTGTTACGATTAAATATGCATGCCAGGCACAGACACACATACACACACATCGTACACATGAGCCTTGATAGACAGGCGTGATTAGCATTTCAGGCTGCCTAGCTTTCAGGGGGAGGAATACCATAGCTTTTGAATGGCCTTTTGGATAAGGTAAGCCAGGGTAAGTGGTAAAGGGTCTTTTATCATATGCATTTCTTTGTTTTTGCTCGAAAAGGAACTAAAATGCAATACGATTTCCCAGTTAACCTTCACCAAAAAAGAGGCTACAGGGGAGGTCGGCGTGTGCAGAGGGGCAGAGGCAAGGTGGAGCCGTTGCTCATTGGCTAATGGCTTTTCATAAATCCGATTTGCTGTCGGTATGCTGTGAAGCCCTTCAGCTCAGATTAAGACACTGGAGAGCTCACATTACAATCCACTGGAGATGAATAATCAGGATTTTTACTGGTTAAAACAAACACTTCGCCAGCCGCTTCCAATGGCCTCGCGCTTGGGATCACACTCCACGCATGTCTATCATCTGGAAGGGAACCTAAGCAGCATGAATGCTAATGAACATCACATCAATAAGGGTGTGCTTTTATAAAAACACTGGTACTGACAAAAATGGCTGTTCTGTAGCACCAGGTGTATTAATTCTACACTTCGTATTACATAGAGTTTGCAATACTGTTAACCTACATAATCACTCAAACCTCAACTTTTATTTTATATTCCTTTCTGCCCAATTAACGTCTCCAACAGCCTTCCCTCTCACGTTTGCTAATTACAGCCCTACCTGTCAGCTTCAATACGCTGGCCCACTTAATGAGATGCAAACACTACCAGGCCGCGTCACGCTGTGCTAAAAATGACTAAAACGGACTGTTGCTAACGAGTAATTAAATTACTAATTTGCTGCGGGCGTGATGCTTGCAAACACAGAGCGGTGTAATATCCCCCCCCCCCCCCAAAGCCCCTCCTCAGTTATGCTCGGTCTCCTAGTTGTAATGACTGAGAGGTTGAGGCAGCTGGATGCATGCACTTGCTTTTTGATATAGGAAAGCTGAGCCATTTTTACAGAAACACTGAAAACAAATCAGTGAGTGAAAAACTAGGGGATCAGAAAACAACAGGTATGTGAATAAAAAAAACAGATTAAACTGAAGACAAATGTGTAAAATCTGTAAACAATATGGAACAGTCAGGTAGGAAAGACTTGTATCATTGGTGGCATACTGATACTACAAAAAGGGTTCTATAGATTTTTACTGCAGAGTGAAAAAGGGCCAAATGTTATAAAAAAAAACAAGAGGCTAGTATTGTTTCCCATCAGATTTCAAACTACAACAAAGAACACCACACCATCATTATCACCCACAGTATTGTCCACTGTGGGTGGTAGTGCCGTCTATGTCATATTTCCAGTATATGTGTGTAATACTGTGGATTGAGGAATAGTTGAGGAATGGTTAAATGCTCATACACCTTGGAACAATGGAATGTCTCACCCTTCTGATACCCTCTTTCAAGCCTCAAGCCTCAAATTTTGATCACTCACATCACCTTGCCATGAGTAAGCTGGCCAAAATTTAGCCTCACCCACTAGATAACATTTCATAGTTAAAGCCAGTAGTTCTCAACCTTATTTTTTTTGGCCATGTACCACCAAAGACAAAATGAAAACCTCCAAGTACCACCTACAAGCCATTTCACAGAAACACATGTAGTTCCCATAAACACAGTTATTTATACACAGTAAGCCTAGACGTGTAATCCACACATATACGTCATCATATCTTTAGCCAATAGTTCTTTGCCTGTTGTGTGGAGCTTGCTCGCTTTTGTAGTCTGTAAGTTAGTATTTTAATTAATAACTGATTAACTGATGTTAATACTGATAAAAGTTTAGCTTACATACAGGTTCTAACATCGAACACTAACTAATGTAATGCAAAAAAAAAAAAAAAATACAGTTAGAAACGTCATAGATTTCAGTTCTTAATATTTCAATGCAAGCAGATGTTTTTCTGAGGTCATCTGGTTAGTGTACCACCTTGGGATGCTTCGAGTACCACCAGTGGTACCCAGTATCACAGTTTGAGAACCACTGTCTCAAGCAATCATAGCACAGATGTTCCAAAGTCATCCCCTGAGGTAACACCTCATGATCAATTCACATACTGCTATCCTATGACTGTTAGCATGTCACTGTAAGACTAAAGAATCACAGAGGAGCCCTTTTGTTTAAGAGTGTGCTGTTTCTAAGCTTTGGCAAGTGTCAGTATACACTCACCGTCCAAATGTTTGTTGACAGCTGCTTGTACAATGTTTCTTTTGCAAATAAAAAAAAAGAGTATTTAAAAGCTGTTTGTCCTTGCTGTGCTTCAGAAAGGGCTTTCACTTTTTTCTGAAAAGACTTTAAGCCAGATTCTAGAACATTGCATTCCTGTTGGATTTGATTTTATTCTGACACAAACACAAACAACAATATTAAAAGGAAAAAAAGAAAATATTGCAGTCATGTACTAATGGAGGATGATCAGTTTTGCCACTGCAATTCGTTGCAAAAGTATTGAATGAAACTCTGGAACTGCTCTATTGCCTAGCGAATAAATTAAAAGCAATGAACTTTGATGCTATAGAGGAACATTAGTAGGCCACTTGAGCTAAGATGTAATCAGTAGTTTTATAATATATATATATATATTTTTTAAATGTTGTCCAGCTCAAGTTCCTTAAGAGGGACTTAGCGACAGCTCCAGAAGAGACAATGACCTATGTCGCTCGTCCCTTTGCCTCCTGTAATTGCTTCGTCCATCCCAGCTGTCGGCATATCTGATAGGACACGTCTTATCACCGCTCGCACCGCTGGCGCAACTCATCATGACAAATTGGGTCCACACAAAACACGCGTGTCCTATTGTGCTGCGGCCGCCCCTGCCAGTCGGTTTCTTGTCGTTTACCAAACGAGGGCCTTTTATTAGCCGAGAAGGCTTTGTTGGAGGTTCCTTGTGCCTCTGTTGTGCAGCAGAGCATACTGCTTGGCAGGTGCTAAGGATGGAGCGCTGGATGTTAGCATGCTAGCAAGCAGCGCTTGTCAAGCTATGCAGCTGTGTGGGAGCGAGCTAGCGGTGCCACCTTGACCCTTTGTTTCCAAATCAGCAGTTTGCCTACAGCGCTGATCATTAGCGGAGCGTGTCTGGGGAGGCCGGCGGCACAGCCATCTCCAGGGGCTTCATTAGAGAGTGTTGAGGGGAAGCAGCTCGTTGGGTGAAGGGCCCGGGAGCAGGGGCTTAGCAGCCCAACCCAGAGCGCTACATCTTAGCCATGGGAACAGATCCGGAAGGCGCTAACGTCGATGCTTAAGTGCTGTGGGTGTGGGGAGTGCTTCGTCTTATCTTATTGACCTGTTTTTTAAAGGGAGCTAGTGACTAAACTTCACGAAAGGAATCGGAGCCAAAACGTTCTTGAAAGTCGAGCGGCTGAAGGCGAAGATAAGTACATCAAATGCAATGAGAAATAGTGAGACTCTACTCGTCTTTCCCTATTTGCTCTCCTTAAACCTGCCCTATGGTAAAAAAAAAAAAAAAAAGATCTCAAAGAGAGAGTGTGTGTTTTTGTGTGTGTGTATGTGGTGGTGGGTGCATAAACGAAGAGAAGCAGATACTCACACTGAAAGTAGAGCTCCTCGTCTCCTTCCTGGTCAGCCTTGCTGTAGCCGCAGTGCCTTCATATAGAAACAGGACATAAAAGGAGAAGCAATAAACAAGTTGTACTGGAACACGGGGACATGAAGGTTCACAGTATTTACACTGCTGTAAAATGAGCCTACAAATCTATAAAAAGAGTCTTTAAAAGCGGGGATTTCTGCCTGCAGACAGACATCTTAGTTTCTATATGAAAGAGCAAAGCAAAACATTATGACCACTTACAAATTAAGCTAATAATAGTATTAGCTATTAATGATTTTTTTCTGTAACAACATCACAGATCTGGGATGTATGTAAACATACATAAATACTTGGACAAAGAGCCAAATCTTATGACCAAAATCTGGGTCGTTGAGGGTTTCTAAGCAACATGGCTCCAGGTCAGCTGTGGTGAGCACATTAAAACTGACAGTAGTCAAAGTAAAGAAGAACAAACACCTTCCAGCTACAGGGTTTTAAGCTGGTGTTTGGCTCATTAATGTTTATGATGAATTCAATGAAGCCTAGCCTTTCCGGTTGGAACTGGCAGAAAGGCTACTGTAACACAGATTGCAGGTATTGTTAATGATGGTTCTGGGAGAAATACTTCACAACACACAAAACATATCATCGCTGTCCAATGAAAAACACTTATCTCCAAAACAGCACCATTACAGGAGAGAGAAAAAACCTTGTAAACTTTCAATGGAAGCCAAAGTCAATGTAAAAAATTCGGCACAGTGTAAGGGACAGTTTGTCTGTTCAAATTATGTAGTAAACTAAAAATTGAAGATAAAAGATAAGTGTTTTTCAAAGGACAGCGACAATATGAAACCCTAGATAGCTAACCCATGGCTAACCCCATGTCCACTGCCAAAAAAATGCTCAGGTCATTTTTAGAGGTCTTGTAGAATGAGCTGAATTAGGTAGGTGTATGTGAACACCTACTAACAGCATATTTTGCCAAATGGTCATAATGTTTTGGCTCACTGGTGTACATGATGACATAATGTGCACTAATATCCTACACTGAGATGTACCGAACCAAGGTCTACGGCCTTATTTTAATTTATGTCGAAGTTTGGCTGCCAATATTGGAATTAGACAACAATAATTAATTAATTTTCTCATTTTCCATCAAGCCAATGGCAATGCAAGCTAGCCCTTTGAACTTGAAGTGGATAACTGATTACAGCACCGCATCCAGCCAAATATGAGCATGCTTATAAGTGATGGGAGATGGGAAAGGCTGGCTGAGGGGAAGCTCATGTCGGCATGCTTCCACCGAGCTGTCAGCGTGCTCCAGTAAGATGGCAATACGAAAAGATGAAAAATTGGTCCGGCACAGCTGGCCAGGCCGTGACTGACAAGGTAGAGAAAGGTGCTTGTGGAGAAAATGGCGGGAGGTTTGTGCTGACCAGTGCAGGGTCGCTCCACGCACACACAGGCTTACAGGCATATATAAACACACACACGAACACACAATCACACACTCACACACATACAAAACAGGGCCTAGCTTCCCAAAAGCAAGAAACTTAAGAATAATCTTTGTGCTAAAAAGCTTTTGGGAAGCCCACCCCAGTACGACAGGGGGGTAACGATACACACATTACATAATGTGTACATTTTTGCACCACATTATGTTTTCAATACAGACATAAAAAAAGAAAAATGCTGCAAATAACACTAGTTATATATTGCAAATATGGCTATTTAAAATGTACTAGGTTAATGGAAATGGATTAATAAAGAATTGGATAGTAAAGTATTCAGAATCTGTAAATGAAATTTGTGATGGTACATCCTTAAAGGAAACGATTTAAATGTATGCACATCTCAAAACATATTGTTAAATACAGCACTGAAAAAAAATAAGAGACTACATAAAAACTATGAGTTTTTCTTTTGATTTTACCAAATTGAAAACCTCTGAAATACAATCAAGAGGATGATGGATGATCACAAACCATCAAACCAAGCTGAACTGCTTGTATCCAAAAGCAGTGTGTAAAACTGGAGGAGGCGAACATGATGCCAAGATTCATGAAAACTGTGATTAAAAACCAGGGTTATTCCACCAGATATTGATTTCTGAACTCTTAATAGTTTAGAAATATAAACTTTATAAAAATGAAAGCTTTTGTTATTTCAGCAATTTCTCATTTTCTGCAAATAAATGCTCTAAATGAGACTATTTTTATTTGGAATTCGGGAGAAATGTTGTCTGAAGTTTATAGAATAAAACAACAATGTTCATTTTATTCAAACATAAACCTACAAATAGCAAAATCAGAGAAACTGATTCAGAAACTGAAGTGCTCTCCTATTTTTTTCTACACATAACTAAAGTGGTCAGTATGCCATTTTATCTTTAAAAGTGATAATCTTGTAATAAACCAGACAAAGCCATAATTAGTACATAAACATCAGTAACCAATTGCATATTTCACTAATTAAAAAGTATAGCTTAACCTGTTAAAATGTAATAATGTTGTTTAGAACTTTTTTTTATTAAAATGAATTAAAAAAGAAAGGAATACAAATACTGGCACTATTATTCCTGCATTATGTCTGTGTGTTGAAATATTGTATTGTATTGTATTTTTTTGTTGTGTGTAACTGTACACTTATTGTGATATATTGACTATACTGTCCACTATATAATCTCTATTATCAAATATAAGACCTATACCTATACCTTTCATGTATAATAATAATTAACAGCCAGATGACTTAAAACATGTGAAAGTCCATGCTGGCAATGAGCAGGATCATGTTTTATCAAATTAGCCATAAATATTCTTAATTTCATAAATATTCACCCAAAAAATGCATCATGTTATTATATAAAAAGCACAATAAACAGTGCATAATCATTATCGCAGTATTACTGCTTTAACACTGAAGGATTAATATGAGTATCGTGACACCCCTACAGTACCCCAACAGGAGGAGAGGAAAAATGAGATGAAGCACATGCACATCCATTCCCAGAATTCCTGGGCACTGGTGAGACAACGGCACACACTGGGCATGCTGATGATTGGCGGATGATATCGGGCCAGAGGGGAGTGTGTTGGGGAGAACTCCACGGCTATGGTGGCCTGTGAGGGACAGAAAAGGCAAAGCATGCCAGAGCAGAGGAGACTCACAGGAGCGGAGAGTCAATCGGGCCCGCGAGAGCGTACCTTCTCCCGATGATGAAGCCAAACACCATGAAGACCAGGATGATGGTGCCGGCTACTGCCACTACTGCGATGATGATGACTGGGTTCTGCTCGCTGGACACTATTGTGGCTAAAACACAAAAAAACACACAGACCAAGAGACTGCTGTTAATTCTCAGGCTTATTTTCATTAAGAATTACTACATTATTAGGTTTTTTGTGTTTCACACAACACCAAATTTGATGTAGCGGTTTTATTTTGCATTTCTCTGATATCTTACATATATTACACACAATAATTTATTGTCCTGACGGACAGTTCTGGTGGAAACAGGAGAGTTGAGGTGCACACTGAATTCTGCCGTGAATTGGGCAGCCGTGGTTTTGTGTTTTTTGGATACAATCCGGGTTAGCACCCGAACATCCCTTTCAGACAGCTTCCTCTTACAGCGTCCACAGTTAATCCTGTTGGATGTGGTTGGTCCTTCTTGGTAGTATGCTGACATTACCCTGGATACCGTGGCTCTTGATGCATCACAAAGACTTGCTGTCTTGGTCACAGATGTGCCAGCAAGACGTGCACCAACAATTTGTCCTCTTTTGAACTCTGGTATGTCACCCATAATGTTGTGTGCATTGCAATATTTTGAGCAGAACTGTGCTCTTACCCTGCTAATTGAACCTTCACACTCTGCTCTTACTGGTGCAATGTGCAATTAATGAAGATTGGCCACCAATATTGCAATTTAACTAAAAATACTTATACAAGAAAAATGGTAATATTAACATGCATTTTGTATTTTTTTAGAATTCCTACATTGACAAATGCATATAGTCTGTAAAGACACAGGCGCGAAGAGCTGTCCTTTTAAGATGTTAAAACTAAGCCAGTGATCACATGCAGCTATTTAAATGCTCTGTATATATTCTACCTGCATTAACCTGCACCATCATATACTGTAGCTTATGTGGTCCCCGAAAATCCTTGTCACAAACTTGCTGAAGGCTCAGTTTTTACACTGCCGTGCCACAGCCGAGCATGTAGGATGAGGCGGAGAGTCGTAGCCCCCTTTTTTTTGTCGCCTCCTCTCTGCTCTATTTTAGGGTCTCGGCGAGTGCACGGTTCTACTGTTTCTGAAAATGGGCTTAATAGTCCCCCATGGTAACGTGGTGCCCTTCATTTGAAACAATGACACATTCAGGTTGGATTGTTTCTCGTTTGGGCCGCTTCTCCGCCGCTAAAAGTCTGCTCGCATTGACAGAGTGCTGAAGGAACAGGATCTGCAGCTCCAGCTTGCTAAATTATACACTGGGACAGCAGTATTTAAAGAGCACATCATGGCTGGTAAGTTGACAAGTATTCAGCCTTTTTATGCAGAGGTTGTGGCTAAGCTCAGCTCAAATACCAGCTCCCTGTAAATCTGCAACAAAAGTAGAACAGAGAGCAGACCAGTCTGCCATGAGCAACTTAAAACCAGCGCAAGTCTGAGACTGGTAACTTCAGGTAAAAGTTGTCTGTTCACTTATATGAACATTTTATTCGAATACAGCATTCTGTCTGAGACTAGAACACATTAAACGGCTTGCAGGAGGCAGGTTAGCTTAAAGTTAGCACTTCAGCTCATGGTTGGCTTTATATTAGCTTATATTTAGATTGTGGTTCACATGTTAGCTGGTAAGTTACGTGTTAATTTACATCTTTCTTTTTTTAGCTTTCATTAGCTTTCAGCACTTGTACACTGAGATCATACTACTTGTATTTTGTGTTTCACATTTCACTACGTTTGATGTAGTGATTTTACTTTGCATATCTTAAATATTTTACATATATTACATACATTAGTAAATAAATTACTATGTTTAATGTTAATGTTTTTATATATTTTATAAAATATCTATCAAAATAAACTAAAATTGTACAACTGCTAAGTTTTTTACAATTTTACTGAATGTACTTATACAAGACAAATGGTAATAGTAACATGCTTTTAGTATTTCTTCAGGAATCCCAAAATGATCTGACAGATCATCTGGAAACAATATCTATATCTATCTATCTATCTATCTATCTATCTATCTATCTATCTATCTATCTATCTATCTATCTATCTATCTATCTATCTATCTATCTATCTATCGAGATATTTCGAACTAGTTCGAAGAAGCGGTGTACTTTAATTCAAGGAATGAGATTATGGAATAATTAAAGTTAAGAGTTAATTAAAGTTTTAATTGAAATAAAGAGTGATGTTAAAAATGCTATATCAATGTGTGTGTGTTTAAAAGAATGACAAAAGTTGGTTTGTTTAATAAATGAAATTAGTATAATGTGTAACTATATAAACTGTTGTTTGAGAAGGATTTAATATTTTTGTTTAGTTTTGTTTTTGGTAAATTACTATTGTTTTCAATTATTTCGGGTTTAAAAGGGGCAGATATTATATGATTTTTTTCTTCTTTCAGCTGCCTTTCATTTTATTCGTGATTTGTATGTTTTTTCTGCTGTATATGAAATGTAAGTTGTTTATTGTTAGTTGGAAACAATATCTATGTATCTATGTATCTATCTATGTATCTATCTATGTATCTGTGTATCTATCTATCTATCTATCTATCTATCTATCTATCTATCTATCTATCTATCTATCTATCTATCTATCTATCTATCGAGATATTTCGAACTAGTTCGAAGGAGCGGTGTACTTTAATTCAAGGAATGAGATTATGGAATATTTAAAGTTAAGAGTTAATTAAAGTTTAAATTGAAATAAAGAGTGATGTTAAAAATGCTATTTTAATGTGTGTGTTTAAAAGAATGATAAAAGTTGGTTTGTTTAAAAAAATAAAATTGTATTATGTGTAACAATATAAACTGTATTCAGAAGGAAGGATTAAATGCTTTTGTTTAGTTTTGTTTCTGGTAAATATTGGTCCTATTGTTTTAAATTATTTTAAGGGGTAAAAGGGGAAGTTATTATACGATTATTCACTTTTTTCTGCTGCCTTTCATTTTATTTGTGATTTGTATTTTTTTTCTTCTGTATATAAAATGTAATTTGTTTATAATGAAGTGAATAAATCTTCTAAATAAATAAATAACATAAATAAATTTGCCATTCCCATGAAGGATGTATCATATTCGTTCTAATTATGATTTTTAACAATCACTACACTCTAGACAGTTTATACATTCAGTTACAGCATCAGAAACCTCACAGCAAGTCTATGTAAGATTACATATAGTAACAACCCATTGTTTTTTTTTAAGGAAAGTGTGTGGTGATTTTGGTGTATAGTCTGTATATGATGCTAATGGCCCGAATAAACCATAAAGCACACTTTTGGGGTCACAAGGCTGATATTTAACTTAACGCTCTTCCCCCAGTCTAGAACCTTAAATACAGGGTAACTGCACCAGAGATAAGGACAGCCTTTGATCCGTACCAGCACCTGACGACTCCTCCCTGGTGGTGACCTCCAGCCTGGGGCCGAACATGCCGTAGCCGGCGGCGGTGAAGGCTCGGATCTGAAACACGTACGCCGTGCTGGGCTTCAGGTTGTTGACGGTGGCTGAGGTGGACTTGGACTTCACCGTGGAGTAGATGCGGTCCTTCTGGTCCTTCACATGAAAAGAGAGAAGAGAGGGACAATGACCGCTCTGTATTCAAGGCGATGAAAATAAACACTTTTGCTGGTGCGCTGGAGGGTTTTTGTGAAGAAGTGGCATTCAAAAGAATGGAAAAGAAAAAAAAAATAAATCAGCATTCATCCGTTACTGTGGTAACTGAGAGAAAGCAGCGTGTCAAGAGTGCCACTTCGTCCACAATGGCCATGTCAGAGGCTCCAGCCTCAAGAGGACTGAATGTGATCTGTTACTCAGTCTTTCACAACTACATACGTTTACACGCACATGCCTCTAATGGAACGTATGGAAGCGAGGAGTGAGGACAACCTGTGATGCAGCTGAAAGCACATACTGTCGGTGGGAGTGTACTGTACGTTTCTGAGTCATTCCATTAACACGCTGCCATGTGAGCCCACAGCATTTAAAGCTGCGTGTGGAGGAAAATCTGCTAAAAAAATCTCAAACAGATGCACTGTTTAGAACATTACTGCTCTGTTGCCAAATGTTTGACACCTGGCACCTGCTCATCTTACATTTCTTATGAAATCAAGAAATTTACCAAGCTTCTGCTTGCCTCCATAAACTTTTGATCAAATAGTGTATTTACTGCATTATTCATGAAATTAACAAAACATGTAGGACCAGTGAAAACCTGCTCCCTATGGGAATTTTACTTTGTATACAGTCATTGACATCTCATCTTTATTGTTCACAAACTTTTGACCATAAAGTGTATTTTTTTTTTTGTGTAATTTAAAATGCTATATTATTTGCAGTAAAAATGAAATTGCATTTAAAATACTTTAATTTACAAAAAAAGTCATCTGTACTCCTTATAATCTGCTGGACCTTATGTATGAATTTTACCAGTCAGGTTATAAGAAGCAGTAAAGCTATTCTGCTAAAGTACAGCGTTATAAGGGAGTTTCAGTTTAGTTTACCAGCACCGGGGCTAGAACAGTATTAGCATTAACTGCTAACCACACTAAGCACCAGCTCTTTCACCATTCAGAAGTAAGTAGTATTAACCCGTAGTATGCTGCTAACCCCGGCTAGCACTGCTGGAGCAGCATTGGCATTAGCCGCTAAGTGCTAGCTCTTCAGAGGTGAGTATATCGGACTGTAGCCTGCGTGTTTACCGTGTTAAAACAAGCTATGTGGGACGAACCGCTAGTTAATATCTCCATGGTTTACCAAAACACTCAGGGTTCCTTATGATGCAGTGCACCTTATGTCCAAAAATAAGCATAGTAAAAATGTGTTACTAGCCACTGCTGTCCAACATTTTACTATATAATGTATTCATTACACAACTAATATATATATATACATATACATATCAGAAATTAGTGCATCCCTGCTGCCATTACATCAATTATTGACTAAAACGTTGTGGACATTTACTACTACATACATCACTAACACGGTGTGTAAGACATGTTTTCATATTCTTTTTTTTTTTTTTTTTTTTTTACAAAATCATAAGTTTTAATCATAGGTGTTTTTCCCTCTGTTGTCCACAAACATTAGATCATTTAATGTATTTACACTGCTGCAATACACACATAAGAAAAAAGACTGTATCAGGATGCACTGATGCATTCCTATAACCCCTAATTGTTAGCAGTATATACTGTATCTCAAAACACATTCTCACCCAGTAATCACAAGGTAGGTAATCATGGCTCACAATAATAAATAAATAAAAAATATATATCAAACTTAACAAAACTCTCTCGGACTGAACGGAGGCTGGTGTTAGGAGTAGAGTCAGGCTTGTCTCTAATTTTCCACCCGGGCAGTCTACGTCTGCAGCAGGCAGCCCGGGACATGCCCCACGAGACCCAAATTCAACAGGCCGATCAGTGAGACCCTGCAAATTTCTTGTTTCTTTGGCGCTTTCGCGCTGGGCTCCTGCACTGGGCTCTCGCGCTCATGCTCTGCTAGCTGACTTGTTTGAGTGTGAGTTAAGACACTATGGAGCTTGATAAGGGATAAGGAGGTGCAGGGACAGACTACTAATGCAGTCTGGGTATAACAAGGGTTTGTGTGTGTGTGTCTGTGTGTGTGTTTAGGTGTTGTTGTTTTTTTTTATCTGCTAATGAATGTTTTACTGTGCGCCTGTACTTCAGCATGTCTGAGGAGGTGTTGTTTAGGAGCTGAGGCGGAACAGCATATGTAGCGCAGCGATTGGCTGAGCATACGTGTGTGAGTGCAGGACTGAAATATTCTACAGTGTGAAGGACTTCTGACTAATTAAAATCTCCTGAGTGTCTTATTCATTATTGTAATTATGGGGGAAGGATGCGCTCCTGACAGACCTGAGGTTTCGCCTCTGTGCTGCAGGCAGAGCGAATGCAAATGGTGAGGAGAAAGAGCAGTGCCAGCCAGCAGAAAGAAAAAAATAAAAAGTTAAAATGAAAGAAAAAAAAATGCATGGGAACTGAGCTGGAGAAAAATAAGTAACCGCTAGTGTGGGGCTGCAGCGGCTTCCTGAATATAAAAATAATGGTATTACATTTGATGGAATGTAAATTTGCATTAAAGAGCCCGCATAGTAAGAAAACAAATGTCCTCACTCAACTCAACTGGCAAATTTGATGTTTTCAAGGCTGTTGACACTTTCTTTTTAAATGTGACTCATTTTCCTAGAAATGTCTTCAACATGGGAGCGGTTGCAATATGTGCCTTTTAATTTTGTGCAATGGAAGGCATCACCCCAAATATTTATGAGGTCAGTTATCTCTCTTTCTCACCAGTGAAAACATCCCTCATTGCTGCCATCCATGTTCCTCTAAACCATCCACTCAACAAATATAGAGGCTTCAATACCACATGTAAAAGTGGTTCAATTTGTAATTGAAAATGCCAAATTCAGTGTGTTTTCTACCGTTTACACTGGCATGCGGATAACACATCTTATTTAGATATGACAAAAAATGTTTGGATTGGGATTTTAAATCCCTGTTTGGCAGATTGAAACATGCTATCAGTATGTGATCGTTTGAAAGGAGTGGGATAGATAGATAGATAGATAGATAGATAGATAGATAGATAGATAGATAGATAGATAGATAGATAGATAGATAGATAGATAGATAGATAGATAGATAGATAGATAGATAGATAGATAGATAGATAGATAGATAGATAGATAGATAGATATTGTATAAATCCAATAATATATCTAATAAAAGCCTTGTTTAGCTTCATCTACTTAAGTTCAATGTAAATGATCATTTTATCCCCATCATTGAAGAGAAGGCCAAAGACAAAGGGCAGGGAAAATTAATTCACTTGTTTGGATTGATAGAAAAATGAAGGATGGATAGATGGATGGATGGATGGAATGGATAGATATTAAACAGATACAATGTTTGAATTAGAACTGTTTTTGATACATAAATCTGAACAAACCAAACATGGGACGATAAGAGCTAAAATGTACAGATTGTAACTAAAACCAAATGTAGATAATTTTGTTTTATGTTCTTAAACACAAATGTAAATGCCAACCGAAGAAGGAACACATCATCATCTAGGGGTTCTTTTTTTTTTTTTACATATATACCCTGAAGCAAAACATTTTTTTTAAACCTGCTGAAACAACATGCAAAAAAAAAAAGAACATCAATGTTAGTTCCCCTCTTATGTTGATGACCGTTCACAGATTGTTCTTCATCACAAATGAGTTCAAAACAGGGTTTAAATTAGTGATTAGATCTGAACTGTGTCAGTACTTCCCTAACTCCATAGATCCATAGATTCTTCAGAAGGAAAATCAGCCACTCAGCATCAGTATATGGCATACATCATGTACAACTGGCCATTCATTTTGATGGCCGGTGTATAAATGTATATGACACCATTACAGTTTTATCCGTCTCAGTGTTTTATCAGCCTGCACTAGTACCCACACGGTCTGCGACACTAATGCAGAGACAGAGCTCCCTGCTTTTTTAGTCCCACACTCCTCCCACACACACACACACACACACCATACACATTCTCTACCTCGCCGACTTTCTCATTGCCTGTCTAACTTACTCTCTCTCTCTCTTCACTCTCGCTCCATCCCCGGCTTTAATAGACTCTGCAGTGGAGGCTATATTGCAGTGAGCTCACCTTCTCATAGTACTTGATCTCGTATTCGGTGATGACTCCATTGGGCTGCTCTGGTTCCTGCCACGACAGTTGGACACTGTGCTCCTGCACCCTCTCCTTTATCACCTCACTGACCTGAGATGGAGCTGAGAGAACGAGAGATAGACAGGAAGAGAGACAGAGAGAGAGAATCATTAAGAGCATGGTTATGTAAAACACACAAACACTAGCCAGATGGAATTCACACCAAGGCCAGTAATACTTGAAGCAACAGTTTGACTGCAGTCTGATGTTTGTTTAGCTTTAGATTTTCAGATGCTTATGTAGCTAATACATAATAGCTTATGTACACAGCTTGGCTCAAGATGAGTATAGTTATTTATCTTAGCACATCTGCTTTTCCCCAACTGGATTTAAGCCACATCTTTTATACGGAAATCAGTTTAGTTCAGGATAATGTTGGTAACATTAACATTGAAAGCAGGAAATATCTTGATATTTTTTTACTGGATTTTTCATATATATATATATATATATACGTATATATATATATATATATATATACGTATATATATATATATATATATATATATATATATATATATATATATACGTATATATATATATATGTATATATATATATATATATATACATATATATATATATATACATATATATATATATGTATATATATATTTTTTTTTTTTCTGTCAGATTTCAGTTTCTAACTGCACTTGGTCACACTGTCCTTATATATATAAATACATGTATAAAATATCGTTTTGTAGACTTAGGCAAGTCACAATTTATCAGACTTTAGCAAGTCAGTTAATTAAGACATAATTATGGTATTGAAATACGTTTTCTATTTGCAAATGATACAACAAAATGCTCAATTCTGGCCAAACCCAAACTGAACAAAATGAAACATACCAAATATGAACATTAATTTTGCCACTTTTTTACCACTGTATAAATGAAATAGCCTAAAGGTTTTTTTGTACTTTTCTAAGATAAATCTATTACAAAACACACACACACACACACACACACACACAAAAAAAACATTTATTGTGCAGTGAATATTTCTAATATCCTGAATCTCAATAAGATAGCGTAATCAAAATTGTTTAGTTTTTTTCATTTTTGGCAAAACATCAAAAGTTGCCAAATATTTGAGTCATCTGTCATATTTATGAAAAAGACGCAAAACTTTAAAACTTTAAAAAGTAACTACTGCGCTACATATGCAACTACAGCCTGTTAGCTAACTGTGGACTAGACCAACCTACACTGATGACCTGTTGGTAAAAAGCACAGCGCTGGTGTGAAATAAAGTGTGTTCATTCTGGTAATTAGTTCATTAGACACATTGACACTGACCCTCATAAATGAGACCAGCATTCTGTTCTCATGTTATTTTTCCTTTCGTTTTTTTTTTCTTCACTATAGAAGCCAATGTGAGTGAAAGTAACTACAACTGCAGCTCACAATTTAAACTCTGAACACTCTTGCTCTGCAATATGAATGAAGCGATGGAGGCAGTAGTGACACCGCAGGGCACACCGGGACACCAAACACGTCTTCACATCTTGGCTGATGGACAATGTTTGGTAGGACCTGAACACACACTATCGCATAAACACAACTCGCCACTCTCCTCCGCCCGCTCTGATGAATATTCACACGGCGCCTCCTAAATGTTTACACCTCATAATGGAAATTTCAATTAGAGAGCAAACAGAGGAAGATGGCCTTATCCCGGCCAGAGGAAGAAAAAAAAACTGCAACGTCTGCCTTATGAATGCCAATTAAGGCAAATTAATTCCGACGGCACGGGGCGGAAGTGCCTCTCGTTCTGCCTGAGACGAGTGAGTCACTCTCAGAGGCTTTTTACAGCAATGTACCTGAAACCTCAGCAGACACACACGCTCTCTTCCCAAAGCTCCAATTAACCGCCTGCACTCAACATCGCCTCTCTACCTTTTTCCCGTCTCCGGCTGCCGACTGTTTATCACTCTGTTATTAGTCGCTTTTCATTTCATTTACAAAACAGTGATGCTAACCACACACAGTTGTTTGCTGAGGGATCTGATCGGGATATGATTCACAGTCTAGATGACCCTCGGATCTCTGAATTTATTATATTGTTATTCAAATTGAGAAAAAAAAAAAAAAATCAAGTGCAACTGGCTCGCATTGCGATACAACTTCATGAATAATTCAGCCATGATAAACCCCACAACGATTTCTGCTATTATTTTTTTTTCTTGCTTTAAAAGCTACATGGAAATAGCTTCAGCTGGAGTGACCTTTGACTGACCACCATAAAAGACAATGTGGGCGAATTTAGCACAACCAGTGAGACCAGTAACCAGTTGTGTTAATTTAAATGTACTGACATCTAAATTTGTCTTAGTTCTCATCGTTGGACTGCAAGTCCAAATACAATTTTTGGATTTTGGCCAATCTAGACAATATTTAGATTCATTTTAATAGTCTGAACAGCCAGAAACCTCATGACATTTTTGCTAATTGGATCTAAACCACATTTGTAGGTGGTCTGAACAGTAATTACACAATAATGACACTTCTTCTTATTCCTCTTATTCTGAAGTCTCTGGACGTGCAAATCAAATTTCAATGTGTCTTTTGCCTGCATCACTTACATACAACATCATAAACAATGACCTCAATAAATCTAGAGTGATGGTGAGTGATGTGGAGGTTCAAGACCAGAACCAAAGGTTAGATATTAACCCCAAGTTCTTGAGCGCACCAATTCATGCAGATACAATTATTTAAATTGATCTGATTTAAAAAGACATTTGATTTGCCTGCACTTGGAACACAGCCCTTTTACAGTTTTACACCTAATCACCATCACTTTTTCTGGGGGGGTGAAGAGCACAAGGCTGCAAATATTAGTCGATACAATCAACAATGTCAATTATTTAAATTTGTCGACTTCAAATTTCACTGTCGACTAATCGTTATTTGTAACAGTACCGCATCACACAAAGTGCTGGGAACAGAAGTGCAATAGGAAATTGGTAAATGGTTCATTCACTCAGGTTACACTCAACTTAGTCTGTGTCTCCAAAAGTGCCCAAACACAACAGATTACATATTTAATCACTAATTATTAGTACTTTCCACAGTTAAACAACATCTAGACATTTAAATGTCTTTTAAATCTTATTTTCAGATATTTCTATCGTTTTTAGAGATGGAGAATATGCCAGAAATTGAAAATTTTCAATTGCTATTTGAAAGAATAATCATCAGATTAGCTGATTATCAAAATAGCCAATAGTTGCAGCCCTAGAGGAGAATACACCTCCCTATTCTATCCTTACTATCTCCTACAGAGGGACAAAAGAGCATCCTGACCAGGTTGTCCTGTATGTGAAATGACAGCTGATTGCTTGAGACAGCCTAGAATATCATCAGAACATCTGTCTACCTACCGATGACACCCCCTTGCAAAACGATGCATCCACGAGACTCTGAATGACCTCGGAATGACCCCTTCCCACCCCTTATACAGACTATTTTATCCTTCTGCCATCTGGCAAAAGGTACGGGAGTGTCTGTTCCACCACCACCTGACTTGACTTGACTTGTGACTTATCTAAATGAGGCATGTGTAGTTCCCACTCCACCCTCATTACCTTCTACAGCGGGACAACAGAGAGCATCCTGACCAGCTGTTCTGAACACGACTACAGGATCAGGAGGATTGTGAGGACTGTTCAAATCATCATCATGGAGCCTACCCACTACTAATTCCACATTGTAGTGCTATTTTCATCCAGCCCACAAACGCTGTGAAATTATGGTGATGATGATATCTTTGTCTAGATCTGGCTGGAGGAACATTGCCACAGTCACAACAGAATACAAAGACTGTACAGACTTCAGTTTTACAAGTCTAAGATAAAAAAAGCTATGCTGAAACTTAAATGTTGCCGTTTTACATCTGTATCAGTTTTGACCCATACACTTTTGGCCCATTATTAACCTACCTGTAAGTGTAAAGAACATATGGACACAACTAGTTGACACAGTTGAGCGATCTATAGGCAAGCCATCAACCACATACAGAGCAGCTTGATTTAGGACAGGTCAGCGTCTCTTTGTTATTGTAACGACAGGAAAAGTATGCCTTGTGTGGCTCGAAACACGCAAAAGAAAAAAAAAAAGCATGTACTAATTCTCTTAACTAATCATGAGTGTGTTTTAGGCGTAATGTTAAATAAACCAATCATCGTGTCACTTGCCATTCGATTTAAGAGCCAGGTGCACTCTGTCGCTTTGTGTGGATTGGTATTATAATGGCGCAGTGCTTCTGAGCTTCTCAGCAGAGAAAATGGACCTGTGAACTTGTGTAAGCAGGTCATTTACTGGAACATCAATGTTAGTTTATTTTGTTTTCTGTTAATTGTTGATGTAAAAGTTGGATCTGTGCATCTGTAATGCAACTTCGTCTGCGTGTAGCAACTAGGGGTGTATGCATGTTGAACATGCTCGGTGCACCTGCGTTGCCAAGATAGCAATACACCACAAATTTACTTGAATGCGGTGCACTTTCAGACTATCACGCCCATCAGCGTAAATATATTCATAAGCTCTGTTGCTGTTTAAAGGACCTGGAAGAAAGGCGTGAAAATAAACAGTTGACATGGTGTAAGATAGCAATTAATGTAAGATAGGGCCCTAAGAGAGAAATCTAAGAAAAACTATGTATGAAAATATTTTTAAAATAGCAAACGTTCAATCAGGTAGACACCACTTCTTCAGAATGTTCACTTAGTAAAGAAATGTTAAGCCATCTTAATAATAAAACGATCAGACATAATTGGTTTGAAAAAGCTCTACAGGTCCACGTGTGTGTGTGTGTGTAGTATGTGTGTGTGTAGGAGAGAAGTGTTGACATCTCTGTGTCACGCTCGCTGGCCCACTGGGTCTAAGGAGCCGGGGTCGTGACCTCCTGGGAGCAGGCCTTTTGTTCTGCGCTGACCCGTTTGTAATGCGAGGCTGTGGATTAAATTGTGATTAGGGCTGCCTGAGCGGCTGACGCTAATGCAGACGACAGCTAGCGCAGCCAGACCGCAGCAGTCAAACTTTGTTTTGACATGTCGCATGTAATCCAACTCAAACAGTGTAGCTGCACAAGGCCACACTGATCAGCTTCACTCACACTGAGCCTCAAGTACACTCGCTCCGCCAGACTTTACCTGACTGAGCTCCGTCAATCAACCACGGTGCAGAAACGTGCCTAAACATGCTGTCGGTGTGATTTCTGCCAGAGTCGCTTGTCTGTCTAATCATACGGACAACTGTAGCCAAACAGAACCACCCACGATCGCTACCACCCACTGTCCTGTCCACTGTGGGTGGTAATACTGAAACTGTGAATCTAGGAATGTTTAATTAATGCGCAACTTCCGAAAAGAAACGTCCCATCCGTCGGCCATCCATTTTCAGGCCTCGCTCCAACTTAATTATGATTCATGGCACCTTGCCAGCAGAGGTGTCAAGTAATGTTGGTCATCTATACTTAACTGAAGTAATTATATTTCAGACAACTTTTTACTTCTAATTCTTACATTTTCACCCAATTATCTGAACTTTCCACTCCTATTTACTCCTATTTCATTTTAGCTTGTCATCATTACAGTTGACAACCTTTCCAGATTATTTGCTTCAATCGGATATAGTGAATCTGATTGTTCTGACTACCATTCCGACACCCTGTCGGTTAATGTGTGATCCATCACACCAGCACACGCCACGCCCACACTCCAGCCAGAACATAGTAGACGTATGTAGTCTAGTATGAAGATGATCTGTAACAGAGACTCAAGAGAACTGGAGTGAAATGTCTCAATTAAGCTTCTTTAATATATTTACATTGTACCAAAATGTATTCATTTTTAATGAGCATATACCAATTGTTCAACTTTAACATTTTAATATAACATTATAGCCATAGAAAAAAAATAGCAGTTCACTATAGACTCCTGTGGTGCGGCCTTAGCTTTTGTCCTTAATGGCTTTTTTTTCCCTTTACATTACTTTTATTTTTACATATTTTATTTTATTTTTATTTTATTTATTTTATTTTTTTTTACATTTTAATCCCTAGTGTCTTTACTTCTACAAAAGTAATGAATGTGAATACTTTTGACATCTGTGCTTTCCAGTGCTCAACCTTACTCACAAGATACAACCTGACAAATTACACTGCTGTTCCATGAGGTAGTTTCAGGCATGTTATTGTCAGTGATTTTATTATTTTTGGTAGACAAATTGGTGTAAATTTAACAATGTAAATAGGTGGGACTGTAGAATGTGCACTGTAAACTGCTGGCGAACAGTGGATTTAAATCATCTAGTTTTGCTGCTTAAAGTCAACCATACATTACTTAATCCAAAAAGAGTATGTAATATTTGTTTTTCCATGAGAAGGGCCCTTTAAAGACAGACCTTTCATATTCCAAGCTGCTCCGGCTTTGGCTCTGCTCCCGCCCGAAGGCTGCACAAGATTGTACATTGGTGATTTTCTTTCATTTATCCCCCCCTCCCCTCCCACCCACATCCACATCTCCTCGCCTCTCCATCCGAATTCATCGTATGCAGCAAGTGTCAATTACCCAAGAGGACTCGGCCTGTGGTGACGAGGGGTGCGGAGAAGGGGTGTGAGGGGTTGGGGGGGTGCAATTTAAAATGACACTTGTACAGTTGAGAAAGCTCGTACTGGAGTAATTGGATATTTTACCCCCTTCACTGTTTGTCTGTCACTTCATTGGCGGCCTGTGTGAAAGGCTAAAGGCCCTTTTCTGAATGCTTGTCTCTTTACCATAGAGCTGGAGGATGTAATAGAAGTTATTACTGAAGCGCATGTCCTGGACATCTCAAACACACACACTTACACACACTCACACACACACACAACCACAACCTTCATGATTTTATTCTCACTCTAATCAAACCTGTTGGTGTAGGAGGCCAACTTAGCAAAGTGCAGCGGCCTGCGTCGCTCCAGCTCCAAGCGCAGCCAAAGAGCAGCAGCAGATGTTGCGCTAAGGGTATCATAGAGCACAGCCTGTTGGTGTACATAAACATGGCTCAGCCTAAAGTCTTTTAAAAACCTACAGCAAACAAGAAACGTTAACCTGGATTTAAAAACCTACTTCTACTGTTTCAGTGTTACATTCTGATTCTAAACACAGAAACAAACTACCACCAACAAGAAGACCAAGAATGTCTGTGCTTAGAGTTAAGAGTGATAACAAGCTCCTAGCTCACTTTTTACCACAGTTTAAAAATGTTTAAAACATAAGATTTCATGCTAAATAAAGCAAGTCTAAAATAAATACGATTGTTGAGATGCACTAGTTGAACGTACTCATTTTAGAGCAACAGGTTTGACCAAAAACAGTGTAAAAACCCCACATATAATAAAATGCAAAATCTACATTATTTTTAGTGTAGGAGAAGAGTTTTAATCTTGTCCATTGTTATGGTGTAGAGTAGGAACTTTAAAATGCATTTTTACAAATCATTCAATTGAAGTTTCCTAGTTTTTGGCCAATTCCAATTACTCAATCCTCATTCATATCAATTCCACAAAACCTAGGAGAATAAAAAACACCACATGTCCAAAAATGTCTCCAACCAATGTGAAGACAGTCGCCACTTCCTTTTAAACTGCTTCTAGTTCAGCATAACTGAGCAGCCAATATGCTCAGATGAAAGCACTGCTCCCTAGCTTTGTTTCAATAGCTAACAGATGCCTGTGCTCTCTCGGACTCCGACTGCTGATGTCAAGCGTTTCTCAGATCATAGTCTTGAGGACTGTGTCTTTGAGCTTAAATTCATCACTTCACTTTTGCTGAGAATCATCAGCAGGCAAACATGCAAACATGTAGCTTACAACATCACACCACACAGCATATAGTAACGCTGTATTTACACTGCATTTATACTGTTGCGTCAACGCACATATATACACACTACCCCCCTCCAACTAGATGCATGTGGGCGTTACAAATGCATTTTCTGCATCATCCAATTAAATAATGTTAATGAATAGGACATTTTTAAATGTTTATGCAAGCTTTATTTTCTATAAGCTAATACATATAAATGTATATTTATACATATACATATACATTTATATATGTATAAAGCTTCATAACATTGTCAAGTGAGCAGCATATAGGCACACAAGCAAACTTTTGCAATTAAATTATTCATTAATATTTTTAAAACCCACCAGAGACCCCAATAATCTCGGGTACCTTTCTCCACACTATATCACGCTGATCAAAGTCCCTGTAAATTGGCAGGATTGATTATAAACCGCAATGATTAGCTTTTCTTCCATGCATCTTTAGGACACTTAAAAGCGGAACTTAAATGTTTTCATACACTGCGCTGAGAACGCGTATCAGGCAAACATCTGCTCTCTGATTGGATAGATGCATCCCGTTGGAGGTATTCATTTGCATAAGGTTTTCCTCCACTCAACTTTTAATGGCATCGCATTGGACCACATTCAAATGTAATACAGGACTGTACTGGATTTAAAGTTCACTCTATTCAATATCCACCAATTTCTGCTAACATAAGTCCAGCACCAATACACCCGGATACCAATATAAGCTGTCTGCAGGTCATACAGGGTCAGGAAGCACAAGCAGGCCTATAGAGAAGCTCAATCTGGCCATCCAACATGTCTGGACTGATCTTCTACCCTTGAGGTAAGAGGGAAAAAAGTGTGAATGGAATTTTCCGTGAATAGAAAAGGCATTACGGAAATGATGCTGTCATTCCTTTTTTTCTCGGAGCAGAAGTGGTCTAACAGCCGTCCACGAGAGCAGCATCGGACCCCGTCATTACAGCCCCGGAAACCCCTCCACTGAGACCCGGCCGGGGTAATTGTGAATCGAGCGCAGTGACAGCGTTCATATTGACTGAGGGAGAGTGGAATGAACACTAATATGCAATGGCATCTCTCGCTGTCACTTTCTCTGTTGCTCTGTTGTCTCCTGTTGTTGTTCTCTCTCTTTCTCTCTCTCTCTTTCTTTCTCCAGCGTCTCTCTCTCTCTCTCTCCCCTGTGGTGTATTTAACCAGTACCCTGTAACAGCCATTAATGACATACTTAACATCAGAGTGACTCAACCCTCTCCCTCTCTCTCTCATAAACACACACTCTCTCCCTCTCCCTCTCTCTCTCTCTCTCTCTCTCTCTCTCTCTCTCTTTTAACACACCGGAGGGGAGCCATGTAGCAGAAAATCGCGTAATTGCCCTGCCCGTCTCGCCGGCACTGTTTTGGGAGGGGAGCGCTTTGCGTGCGTCGGCCGGCCAGCCTGTATTAAAGCAGGTATTAGTGACATTCCGCAGCCTCCTCGCGCTCAAGCTAATTCGGGCGGAAGCTCGCCTCCATCATATCCTGCATTAGAATACATTAGAGCTACATTATGCATGGGAGGCTTTTTTAATATCCCTTGCTTTCCCCTTTCTCTCTGTCTCTCTATCTCTCTGTCAATGTGCCCATCTTTCTCTCTCTCTCTCTTTCTCTCTCTCTCTCTCTTGCTCACCCTCTCCCTCTCTCTTTCTACCTTCAGCGATGGAAATAGGAGGGAAATGTCACTTCATTATAAAAGCTCCGTCGTACTTTTTGGCTCTTCGCTCTTCTGCTCGGCTCAGAGACAGAGAAAGCAAAGAGTATAAGCTCATTTCTTTCAATTAGAAACCAATTCAGTTCCAGACTGAAAACCACCGCACACCACCCGATTCTTCCGCTCTCTCTCTTTTACTCCCCTTATCCCTGCTAAATATTCAATTAACGCAGTAAATCAAGAGGCAGGGTTTCTACCGAATGAAACGAAACACCAACCACGCAAGTGTTGGATTACTGCTTGTACTCAGCAAATAGGGGCCACATATTAACCCAGTAATGCATTTTTACCACCACTGAATCAGTAATGTGATCAAAGCCAAAAGTTCTGGTGTAGTATCATGTTGGAAGTACAAGTGAAAACAAGAAATGCTGAAGAAATGTAGGAAGTGTGTTTGCTGTATTTCATCATTTTGAGAGGATCTTTTCAATTATTGTTTTTTAGCTGTGAAGAAAAGTTAAAAATGGCTAGATTTTAAGAGCTGAATAACTAGAGAAATAGAAAAAAAAGAAAATTCATAATTAAAAGAAAACTAACAGATTATATCAAAAGACATTGGGTACTGGGAATGCATTGTAGAAGCAATTACCATCCACAGTGTTCAGTGCAGTGGGTAATAATGATTGTGACTGGTGGAATTTGGCTATTGTCCTCCGTCGAAATAGACAAGCAACTTTGCTAATTACCCAACCCACTCATTAGGACTCCCCCTATCACTAGTGATGCACCAGCACACCAGGAGGATGAAAACTAGCACATGCCTCCTCCAATACATGTGAAGTTAGCAAAGTTATTGCCGAGTAGCATTACAGTGCGCTCGGAGGAAAGCGCAGCGACTCTGTTTCGTTACATCAGCTCACAGATGCCTTGTGCTGATCAACATCACCTTTAGGAGTGATGTGTGGAGAGACTACCATCTACCCACCCAGAGAGAGAGCAAGGCCAATTGTGCTCTCTCAGGGATCTGGCAGCTGATGGCAAGCTGCATGCCCGGGATTTGAACCAGTTGTTGAGCTTAGAAAATGAGAAATTATACTTTATCGGTCTGTGAAGCAAACAGTAGTTTATTGTCTATAATTACTGGAGTATAAAATCAAAAACTAATATTACAAAATGTACATTAGATAGCATTACCAGTTATCTTTTAGTCCTTAAAAGATCTATTTAACTAAAAGTACTCTTAAGGAACTTAAGGAACGTAAAATGTAAAGCAGGCATGCCAAATTAAAGTAAAGAAGTTTCAAAAGGCAAAATAAAAGCAGATGTGTAGACTTGGAGATGAGTGACATGTACAGAACATGCAGAAATTTAAAGCCCAGAGAAAAGAGGTAAACACAGCTCAAATACCAAATGAAATAAGGAGAAAACACAAGACATGTCAGTGCGTGGGGGACACAAAGTAAACAAGACACAGGTGGAGATAATAATGAGAAGTAGACACACATGTAGGCATGGTGTGGCACAAGAGAGCCCTCTTGCATACAGTAAATATGGGGCATGTGGATGGGGATTCCTTGGACAGAATGGCAGCACAACTGAAAATAGCTCTGAAGGATTTATACAAATAGACAGAATATATATATACTATATATTAACTTTACATTACTAAAGAACGTTTGTTTTTACACTAAAAACAAGGCAAAATGTCCTTTATTTAGACTTTTTTTTCTTATATACATTTGTAAAGGCACTTTAAATCTTACAATAGTAAAGAAAAAAGGAGAAATGTTAGATGTATATGCTATTTGTAGGTAGGGCTGATTTATTATCAATGAAACTTGATGTTAATTCCGTATCGACAGGTTTGAGTCTGCGTTTCTGACTTTATTCTGTTTATTTCCGTGCCAAACCCAAGCAAAGGGGTTAATGGAAAGAGCAGAGAGAGTAAAAGAACAGAAAGAGGAGGGGAAGAGAGTGTGTTCTCTCAGTCAGTAGGGGCTCAGTGAGTCAGAAAATAGAGCGAGTGGCCGGCGACGGCCAGCGCTTTGATGAATGTGGAGGGGAACTGACAGTATTGCTGTGACAATGTTTTCTCTCGCCCGTTCACTCGCTCTCGCTTGGCCCAGTGCGCCGCTGTCCTCCTGCCCCGCGCCGCCCGGCCTGAATGAGCCTCCTCAGCCACCGTAACTGAGAGCTTTGTCAGCTTCACTTAGAGCCAGGCCAGAGAGAGAGACACTCCAGCCCAGCGGCACACACACACACACACACACACACACAGCAGTCAGGCTGCTAAATAACAGTTTATTCCTACAAGGGATTTCTCCAAGGCCACACAACCGACCTCCATATGAGGTGAAGTCTAGATGATGCTACAGTAATCTGTATTTTGTTCATTCTACTGCACCAAAAATCCAATAGGATGCAGAGTCTTGAATCCAGGTGGATTCTGCACATGGCAAAATAGATCAGTGTAAAATTATGGCTTTTTTTTGCCTGTTGCTTTTTTTAAACTGCTATATATTTTTTGGATAAATGGTTAAATGACAGATATGTGCTTCCTCATTAACCCTTTCAGACCCTGCATCCTTTATTTTTATTTATTTATTTATTTTTTTGCACATAACGCTATTTGAGATATGTTGTACTTCAGAAAAGACCATAAATCAGCCAATGAACAAGTTCATAAACCAATGAAACAGTCCCGAGGTGCCCAATGCACTGAATAAAAAAACTAATCTCATTTAGAACATGTTTTATCAGGTTTTTTTTTGTACTGTTTAGGGATAGTTTATAAAATAGAAAAGCCAATTTGAAATATAAAATATTGCACACCGGCTGCCAATGCAATGGAAATGCAGCTTTTATAGTATATAGAAAATTAGAGTCTTCGTTTCTGTGTATTACAGACAGAAAACAGCATTCTTACATTTTTTTTTTTTCAGGTCTGAAAGGGTTAACCTGTGAATTTGAAAATGTATGTGTTATAGGGTCTAGACTGCTGATAGATTATCAGACATTTGTTAAGATTATATGTCATTAACTAACTCTGCCACTGCTTGATTAGACTGTAGCCCATTAGAGTTTATGATCAGTAAATACATCCACTTAGTTCAGTTGAAGGTTAAAAAGTGTAGGAATCGGTATTGCCATCATTTTTTTTTGAGCAATTGAAATATACCACGTTTAGTTAGTTGGTTAGCTTTACTATCTAATTAACTACCTGACATAAGAATAGTAAAAAGAATCAGCATGCGGACCTTGCGGGACTAGACCTCTCTGTGCAGTACCCTGTTTTCCACCAGTATATAAAAGAAGCATTATACACGCAGCCCTTATGGCTGGGTGCACAGCACACATCCAGAATGGAGTTTAGATTGCTGTGGCCTTATTATTGTGACAGTTTAACAGATAAGAGTTGATTAAAAAGCCACTATTGCTTCAGCATGAAAGCGTTCATTCATTTCGGTCGTAAATTCAGTGAGTCAAAAAAAAAAGTTTGAGGCCTCAAGCCACGCCGGATGGGAAAGACGCCCAAGTACATGCTCCCAGCTGAAGCGTCTTTGTGCCTCGTCGACCCGAATCATCAGACATTTCAGCGATGACAACTCTGTCATCGCTAAAATGACATCAGACGACGATGGCACATGGTTTTAATATTCCGAAGCAGAAGACAAAAACAAACCAAAACAAACCAGAACTAGCGTATCCAGTCTAAACTCATTCCCGTTTGCATTGTCACTGACCTGGGATTATTTCCAAACCTCCAGCACATCCAGCACATTTTAGAGTCCTTTTTTTTTCTAGAATTAATACACCCAATACAAATGGGGATTTTTTTATTAATTAGCTGATTACCTGATTAACACTGCATCAGGACTAGGAACAGGAAATGCTGCTCTATCTTCTCATTTCTTCAGTGTAAATAGTTAGCATCCACCTCTGGTGGGAGAAGAACGTCCGCTACAGTGAAAGACAGTTGCGTGTCAGAGTCTGAATATTGGAAAGGTCAGTTCTGAGCGTCTCCACACTGCTTGAATATTCACGCACCATTAGCATGAGGCATGAGGCAGACATGTGACAGTGGGGCTGGGAGAAAGGGCCTGTGTCCCTAAAGGCCACACGCTCACCGAGTGGACTGAGCAATATTTGTGGAGCACTGAGGAACACAACATGCTTGAATGGGTCAGAGTGCTGCACAATATACAGAACGGTTCACTTACGATTCATTATAACTGTGTCATAACTGTGTTAACCCTCCTGTTATGTTCTGGGTCAATTTGACCCGTTTTATAGTTTAAAGTTTAAAAAATGTCTTCTGCTTGCTTAAATTAGTGTAATCAACATATACTATGAAAATGGTTCATCTCACATATTTGCAATGTTTTGTTTCAATGTTATGTAAAACTATAGTTTTATATGTTGGTCTTTTAAAAGTAATGAAGTAACGAAATATTTAAAAAGTTGGTACATGTATTTTTTTTTTTTAAATAAATAAACGAGTGAATTATCCTAATTGAAGCATTACCTGTTAGAGATAAGGAACACCATTGAACAAAATATTGATAGAATAATTAGTAATGGAGTGCTTAAAAAAATATTTACACTGCGTGTAAGGATTTTTTTTGGTTTCAGACATCTTTTGGATAATTAAACATGCCAAGGTGGGTAGTCCAGGTCCAGAAAGTAAAAGTCCACCCCGCTCAGGCAGTTGGAACAAAACCCTATTAACTAGTGTAAACAGTCCTGTTTTAAAAAAAATTCTCTTCGCCGGTGGTGTTCCATGCACAAATTTTAACCATTTGTTCCTTATCTCTGAATTACTGGGCAAAGCATATAACACTGATGTGTTATTTGCACAAACAACACAGGAAAAAATTGGCATGCTGTTCCTAAAGCTGTTAGCTCCTGTCTGATGAGACGGTGTTATTGGGTGAGGCCATGAATTCACGAGTTGAGGTAGACGCGATGCTTTTCCCGATCGACTCGTTTTTTTTCTCGTCATTTTCTATTACTAGCTACTGCAGACAATGGAGGTTGAGGAAATTTCATGTACAGCATCCATATACACCTCAGAGAGACAAGAAACAGTGGGCATAAGTTTTAACAGAAGGACACCACCTTTAAGCTAGCCTCTACCCTCTAGTTTGTAATTGGTAATAGTGACCTCATTGGCAATGATTTCCTCTTTAGTGTATACAGTACATGCTGTCTCAGCATCGATTCATCCATAATGCAGCAGAACTGACTCACAAGAACGTGTGTTTAATGCTTGTTCTCAAAACCAATGGAAACGCTCGCTTCGCCCCTGTTCTGTATGGCTGCGTAAACTACAGTACATTATTCATACATGCTGCAGATTTCCTCAGCCGTGTCGATTCATTTCGAGGTTGTTAGCGTCCAATTGGAATCTCGATGATGTTTTTCCTCCCTCTCCCAAGGCAATATACGAACGAGAAAATAAAGCCGCCGCAAATGACAGTGAAGGAAAATCATCTGCATGCGTCTCACAATAAAGGTGGGAAAAGAAAGCACCTCCCAAAAGGATGCACGCACCTCCGCCCATATTAAATAAAAAGAAATGCTGAAATACGGTTATGTTATTGCGCTGCAACGTTCCAGCCCACCTGGAATAAACACGCTCTCCGGCTCCGATACGGGATCCGAATGAATCGTTCGACCGATTTCAGCGAAATCCAACATCCCCGAGCTCATAATAACCTCATCATGTAAGCAATACGCACACCGCGCCGGCGAGTTCAGCCCGACGTTATGCAACCGCCGTGCAAGAGCAGACTGTGCGCTGTCTGAGTCAGTGCTGCGTCTCACCTGTGTCTACCTCGCTGACTCCAGGCCCCGTGCACAGTGTGAGGCAGTTAAGATTCAGACGAGGGTAAACAGGGGGCGTTTAGGAGAAGCCGGGTGATGTGTATTCTCCCGGCGTGTGGGGCGCAATTCCTGGGAGGACGCTTTCAGAAATAAGCGGCAAGGTCGCCAAAGACGAGGCTGGAAGCTCAGAGGATTTGTGTATAAATCACTGAGATTTGTCCGGTCGCTCTCTGCCTGCCGCTCACTAAATCAAAGGCAATCCACCTAACCAGACTCTCCTACTGTACACACACACATACACACACACACAAACAGGACTGCCTTTGCACTTGTTATTTTGAAACATAGGCTCATGCATATACATTCATACATACAGGGGTTGGACAATGAAACTGAAACACCTGGTTTTAGACCACAATAATTTATTGTCCTGACGGGCAGTTCTGGGGGAAACAGGAGAGTTGAGGTGCACATTGAATTCTATCATGATTTGGGCAGCCGTGGTTTTATGTTTTTTGGATACAATCCAGGTTAGAACCCGAACATCCCTTTCAGACAGCTTCCTCTTCCGTCCACAGTTAATCCTGTTGGATGTGGTTGGTCCTTCTTGGTGGTATGCTGACATTACCCTGGATACTGTGGCTGTTGATGCATCACAAAGACTTGCTGTCTTGGTCACAGATGCACCAACAATTTGTCCTCTTTTGAACTCTGGTATGTCACTCATAATGTTGTGTGCATTGCAATATTTTGAGCAAAACTGTGCTCTCACCCTGATTATTGAGCCGTCACACTCTGCTCTTACTGGTGCAATGTGCAATTAATGAAGATGGGCCACCAGGCTGCTCCAATTTAGCCATGAAACCTCCCACACTAAAATGACAGATGTTTCAGTTTCACTGTCCAACCCCTGTACCTTCTACCTACCCAAATGCATTCAGTTAATTTCAGTTTCACCCCACACTTTCACACTACACTAAAAGCACTGCCAATAGAATAGCTAGAATTAGCTGGAGCAGACAAACATGAACCGACTGGCACCAAGCGCAACACCATGCATGGGCTTGTGGGGATAACTCCCCCCAGCATTTAGCTGCAGAGTGTGTGAGCTGTGTTCACTGGAAAGATGGTGAAGACGATGTAATTCTGCATGGCAACAAGAACAAGGAAGACGCCATGTTTGTTAACGTTGTTTTGGAATTTCTGGTGCAGCAATGGACCATTGAATATTTAGACCACAGCCACAGTGATGATAAACCTACAGAATTAGTACTGTAGTATAATACACTTGTTTAATTACAACAGAGGATGTGACAGTAATTAGAAGAATTAGAAGAGTAAAAGTTTGCTTGAACATCAACACGGAAAGATCACAGTGTTGAGAAACTCCATTTAACTTCTGTCCAATATTGGACAATTGAAATTTTTCAATGATATATATCGCGATATTAAATCAATCAAGAGCTGAGTCAGCGCTGAGCACTCAAAACCAGAGGAAAACAGCAAAACAAGAGTTATCGGCCCTTTAATCAGGCATTTAAATGGCTTTTTAAAAGGTAAATAAGAGCATTTTTTTTCTGGGATTAAAAGCGTGAATTCAGCTGTACCTGGAAATATCTGTGCAAAACTAAAACTGTGCTAGAATGAGGTGCACAGCTTTCGACATGTGCATTTACAAGCATGTGTCCAACCATGTGGATAGAGGCCATGTGATTCGACCTCGTGTTTACTCCTTTCCCCCCTCCACTTGCGCTTCCCCTGCTCCTCGCGCTTCTCAGGCAGCAGCAGCCTGTCATTCACACAGACACAGAGACAGTGCTGTGTATGTACTTCGTCTGTCAAGAATGAAAACATTGCAACATTTTGATTTCGGTTTGATTTAATTGCCTTTAGTGACATCGCACGTCCTGCAATGTGACTATTGCGCATGCGCACATCGCGATGGCGATGCTTAAACATAATATATCGTGCAGCCCTACTAAAAACCCATTCAACATCCATACGTCTGCTCTAACCAGTTAGTGGAGGGGAAACCAACACCAGAACATCCTGACCAAGAAAAACGGATCAGTTCTAAAGCTATGGTAAAGCACAAGTGTACTTGCGGAGTTGTAGATTAGCTCCTAAGCTAGCAACGTCTCAGACAGTCTTACAGCACTTACATGAAGGTTCAATAAAGCTTTAGAACAGAGTTTCTCTCTACAGAACAGTAAAAGCAGATGAATGTTTGGTTGGACGTTTTAAATTGAGTGGTGGATATAGGTAGGTGTTAGCTAACTAGTTAACCTAGCTAACCTTGTTATAGCTATAGCTATAGACTTTATATGAGAGTTCCTATGGGTTATTTGAGTTTACGTCAAAAATATTTTATATATAAGCATATTTGTATGGCAGCTGTTGCTCGAAAGTGCACAAAAACAAACACACTCATTCACACATGAGAACACATCCACATCACTATCTTTTCCACACTCTGAGCCAAATCTCATCCTAATTACACAAGTCTCAGAATCAGGTTGTGTATTATTCATGATTTTATCACAGGGACAATGTCAAAAAGATGAATGGATGACACACATCTCCTTCAGCAATCCTATTATTTTATGAGTTCTGACTGCTGATACTGGCAGAGCACACCAGGAAGAACTCTCAGCTCAGACTTGCCCTGAGGGGACATTAAGAATGGAAAATATGACAGTACGTTATCATTATCGGTGATAAATTAGGTCAGAAAGACGTAGTCTGGATACAATATAATCAATGCTTTATATTAAACTCAAAACCAAACAACAAATAGTTTTTTCTTTATTTTTTACAGGTTTTTAATATGTATTGCCATTAATAACCATTGAATAAATTCAATAGTCTAAATGTAGGGGTGGAACTCTCTCCCAAAGTGTTATTAACAAAAAGTTTACTGTCCTTTAGAAGAGTATAACACACCCCGGACGTCGTGAGACAGTTTAGCTAGCCTGCTGCACCTTATCTACAACCTAGAGTGACCTTTTCATGGTACAAGCAGCTACAAGACACATCCTTTCAACTCCGCAGGCAGCTGGCACGGAGATGTGTGTTTATCACACACACACACACACATACATGAAGGCCTTTATCATTTATCTTAATAAAAGTGTGTGTACTGCTGAGAGGGCCTTCACTAAACAGGTTGTAGAAAAATGTCAAAGCAATGCCTCTCGGCCACTCTCACATTTTATCTCACACACACACACACACACATGTCTGACATGCAACACGATCACACAACAAAAAACTACATTAAAGCTCTGCTCATTCCTGGGTCACGAGTCGAAAACAAATATGGTTATTTTATATTTGTTTAACCCTTAGAAGACTTTGCTGTGACATACTGCTGTAACTCTGCTACACAACTACACAGCATTATATATATATATATATATATATATATATATATATATATATATATATATATATATATATATATATATATATATTTGTGTTTATTTTCTAAGTAAAAACATATAGAGATTTAGCCATTCTGAAATTCTCAAATAACATAACAAAAATCTGTTTTCTCTTTATTCTGCTGATAAAACACTAGAACAGCCAGTTCTTATTGCGGGCTGAAAAGACAAAGCCTTACAAAATAATGATTTCAGCTTGGATCATATATTCTCCAATATATAATACTGATCAACTATATTACTGTCATTTCAAGAATAATTTATGCCACTTATATACTGTTAATACAATGCATGCACACCCTTTTAAAGAGGAATAAACCTTTAGACATGTATTAATATTATTAATATTATTAATAATATTAATTAATTTATTAATTTATTTATTAATATATTAACATATATTCTAAATGAATAAAATTTTTTTAAGCAAAAATCAAAAACACTACAATAGGCAACATTGAGGTCTATAAATTGTATGATAAGTTAAAAACACAATTGTTAAGAGACAGCAGATAAATGGTGAAAATGGTGGCTTCCTATTGGCCAGCCTCAAGTATAACTTCATTATTTTATCCTATATGTGATAAGAATGCATTCTGTATATAATACAATACAATACACACAGTGCATACTTACACTGTTTTGTACAACTGTACAAAAATATATATATATATATTTATATATATACCACTTCATGAAATTAGAACCATGATAAAAAATATATATATTTCTTTTTTTTTCTTCTATTCACTCCCACAAATGTGGTATGGATTGAAATCGTAGAATCTGCCCATTCAGCAGAACCTCTCGTTGAGATATGAGAAAGAAGTAATACTTCTAAAATTGTGACATACCTTCGCTAGTGTCAGTATAAATTGCAAGTCTATAAGGCAAATACATTCAGAGCTTATTCCCTCAGTAGTGACCCCCTCTCATCTCTCTCTCTCTCTCTTTCTCTCTCTTTTCCTCTGCCATGCTAACCCCATATCAGCACCCAATCAATCCTCCTCTTGGCAACACAACAGCAAATATTAATATCTCAAATTAAAAAGCGCAGGAGAGCTCTCCTCGACTACGAGCGGAGCGAATGATCACGCCGGAATTGGCACCGTAAACCGGCTTTTATCATCCAAATATCTTCCGTCGTCTAAAAGATGATCTTATTAATCAGACCTCATATGCTCTTTAATCATGGAGTTGGACAGTGAGTGGAAGCATGTCCAGAGCTGGAGCAGTCGACCGGGACAGTCATTTCTCGAACACATGGACGGATCAGCGCGCTGCCCTGATTACGGCTAGGAGAATGTTTCAAATACAGTATCTGAGAAGAAGAGAGAATAAGAAAGAAATGAAAAATGTACAAGGCTTATATCTCTGGAAATCTATCTTTCTCTCCGTTTCTGTCTCAATCAGACACACTAATACACTGTGGGCATACAGGCCTGCATTACTAAAAAAAAAAATCACTGACTGAAACAGACAATAAAAGCTACAGTGGAAGTTCTACCATGAGACTCTAATGCTACGGTGTCTAAACATCAACCAACCTTGACTAGGTTCCACCTCTATCATATGTCTACTCTGTTGCTTTCAGGTGCTGGCATTTTTTTTCCCCTTCTTACTTCCCATCCCCTTTCAGTTTGGTTCCGCCCACTTGCCCCAGGGGGTAGGCTCCGCCCCTAGCTTCCATGTGCAGCAGGATCTGTGAGGATCCAGATGTTTCAAGCCCTGGGCCAACAATGAGGCCAACACCAGAGACTTCAAAATTTAAATTTGTAATTAAAAGTACAATAATCTGAAATAATCTGAATCTTTTTTTTTTGTCTTCTTCTGTAAAGTTGACATTTTGGAGATTAGGGCTGGGCAAATATTTCATCAAAATTGGCATTCCGACTGATGTAATCTTGCTGATATAGTTAAACTAATATATATATATATTTTTTCATTAGTCTTTCAGCACTTTCCACACTGTGTGTGTGCTTGTGTTGTTAAATCAAGTAAGTAAGTAACTTCTAGTCTGTAACATGGAAACAACATAGAGGTTTTCAACACTTCAGAACTTCAACACCAATTTGACCGCTCAAGCCTCTTGTATCAAATGAATATGCCATCATTGACTGCAATAATATTTTATTAATTGTAATCAATTGAAACATTCAATTAATCATTATTTACAACAGCAATACAATCCTCTTAGTTCAGTATGGACTTATCATCTTGTCATTCAATCTCAGTAAGCTGGTATAATATCTCCAACAGATAAATACGTTTCTGTATCAAAACATGGTACAATATCTACCAACATCTAGTCTGTTGTCTAAAAATCATTAAGCAATAATGGACAGTAGATTTTTGTTGTCCAATATTGTATAATCTTTATGTATCAATTAATATGCTATGAACATTTTAGTCTTAAAGCTGATGTCTGTAAGTTTTGGGATTTAGGGAGCTCTCTGGTGAGAAAGGGTAACTGCACCAAGCATGTGAAGAATCATTTTAAACTGGGTGGGTGTTATGCGGTCTCCTTTCAGTGGGGGTGAATCCGAGTTTCCCCTTCTGAAGTCTCCATTGCTCCACCAGCCGCTCATGTTCAGTAAAACTGAGCCGGATCCTCTTTTGATGGTTGTAAATGTGACGTAAGTACGTAAAGACGCGTGACGTGACCAGAAGAACTTTCGCTTGAAAGCAACCTGACACCCCTGTTTTTTAGAATGAATATATTAGACTTAGCAGGGATGGTCGTTCCAGCGCACTGGTAGCATTAAACACAATATTTTATCCCTTCTCCACTCAGAAATGCTTCTGCTTTCGTCTTAGAAACAGACTGTCACTTTAAATATGCAGGTAGGGACAAACTAATAACTTTTTGACAATTACTTAACCAATCCGAATTCTAACAGATCACCGGATCAGTTAAGGAAATCCCATTAGCTTGGTTCTAAAAACTAATCTCTAATAAAAACGTGTACAATCACAGACACTGAGACAAACATTAACAGACGCATTGATACAAACACATTGTATCACACTAGATTACTCACTCTCACTCGCAATCCTCTTTGCACACAGCACTTCATTACAGACAACAAACTCATACACACACCTTAACCGGCTCACACACACACTGTCACTGTTCTGAGTGTATGGAGACAATGTGTGTGTCTTCTGCAGTAGCTAAATCTGCCTGAGTCTCTGGCTCCCACAGGGCAGACAGATTAGGAAGAGATCACATGGAACACGGCTGGGCAATTAACAGCAGCCATCCCCCCCAAAACACACTCACACACACACACACACACACACACACACACACACACACACACATACAGAAAGAGCCAGTGTGCAATGTTTCGTTTGGCCCAAACACACCTAAACAGAGAAGCCAAGCAAGAGGCAAGAGGCACACACACACAAGCACATCTGCAAGGGTATGGACACACTCCTTCAAGGCAAAAAAAAACAGGCATCAAAGGAAAAGAGAGAGAGGGAGAGAGAGAGAGAGAGATACACAGAGAGGGAGAGAGAGGAAGAGAGAGGAAAGGAGAGAAGAGAAGAGGAGTGCTCTGGTCCAATTCAACAAACACTCGAATTGGGGTTTGTGGGCAGACAAAACATGAAATGAAAAACAGCCCAGGCCTCACGGGCTCTCAGAAACCTGTACAAAGGCAAGGCTATTTCCTTTAATAGAGCAGCCAAATTCATTTTCCACCCCATGGCGTTGACCCCCTCTTGTCCTCCTTCTCCCTTTCTTTCTTCTTCTTCTAATCCTCTCTCTCTCTCTCTCTCTCTCTCTCTCTTTCTCTGCCTCATTTTTTGACCTTTGGCCACAGTGCAGGTGAGGGGAGGGGCTTGTGCTCATGTCACAGTTAACTGGCACAGGTATGCAGTCTCATGAATGCTCTGGTGGGCTGTAGTGGTTAATGGCACACATATAAACTCCCCCTAGACACACACACACACATAGACTCTGGTATTTGTTTTTATATCTGGTCAGGACATTATGCACGTTTTACATAATAATAATAATAATAATAATAATAATAATAATAATATTAATAATAATAATGCAGAAAGGTTGAGCATCTAAAGTATTTGGTATTTTCTACAGGTAATTTCTACAATGTTTCACAGCTGGTTGTTATAATTTCTCAGGTGGTGGCTATATCGCTTTCTAAGTTGATGAGCTTGTTTGATAAATGGGTATATCTAATATATACCCTATATATATAGCTCTAAAAAAAATCACCATTTCAGTTTCTCAATAATTATTCTCTAATTTTGAGTAAATTGAACACGGTTGTTTTATTCTATAAACTGACAACATTTCTCCCAAATTCCAAATAAACATATTGTCATTTAGAGCATTTATTTAGCAGAAAATGGCTGAAATAACAACAGCGATGCAGAGCTTTTAGATCTCAAATAATGCAAAAAAAAAACAAACAAAAAAAAAAACCAAGATAATATTCATAAAGTTTTAAGAGTACAGTTTCCGTGCATTGTGGCATGTTCTCCTCCACCAGTCTTACACACTGCTTTTGGATAACTTTATGCCACTCCTGCGGGTCAGCTTTTCAGCGTTTGATGGCTTGTGTCCATCAAATCTTCAATTTGCTAAAATCAAAGAAACTCATCATTTTTAAGTGGTCTCTTAATTTTTCCAGAGCTGCAGACATATATTATATATTAGATTTATAGTCCAATTGAAAGCTGTAAGATAAATAGTATCCTATTGTTATTGTGATATTCTCTATATGGTAATAATGTTATCTACATGTGCGTATAACGTGCACATGAATTAAAAAAAATATCTTAGTATTTGTTGTCGTACAAAAATAAAGCCCCTTTCCTGACAAGGAACCTCATTGTTTGTCCTCAGATAGCGAGAACATCTGTGTCCAGAAAACGAACATAAACAAACAGAAACACACACCCCAAAGAGTCACGCTAACAGGCATGCAGAACGCCAGCCTAAAGCTGATGACGTGTCAGAGCACGGATCACTGCAACCAAATGGCTGCGGCTGGCGTGGGTGACTTATCAGAGGTGCAGGAGGCTGAGTGTGTGTGTGTGTGTGAGAGAGAGAGAGAGAGAGAGAGAGAGAGAGAGAAAGAGAGAGAGAGAGAAATTCATTCCAGAGAAAAGGAAGCAGGCCATGTCCTTCTGAGAGGATCCAGCTGAGCCCCAACATGCCGAGCTCAGAGGGAGAACGCCCAGACCTGGTTAGAGTGGGCTGTGAAGACAAGCAGTGGCAAAAAGTGCAGCTGAACCTGACAAGCATGCAATTACACACACACACACACACACACACACACACACACACATACAATACTTTAGATGTTCACACACATACACATGCTCAAACTAGGCCTGTGTGTGTGTGTGAAAACTATAACTTAAAAGCTGATAATCTCTAATATTGATCATTTATTGTCGCTTTCCTATGAAAAACACTTTTGTTGATTTTTAGTTTACTACATAATTTGAACAGACAAACTGTCCCTTAAACTGCTGAAAGTTCTTGATGTACGGACCAATAGAAACTCTTCAATATGACCTGAAATAAACTCTTTTTGCATTGACTTCCATTGAAAGTTTACAAGGTTTTTACCTCTCCTGTGAAGTTGCTGTTTTGGATTTTGGACAGCGTTTTTCATTGGACAGCGACAATATACTGGTAATTTCTCAATGAAATGATTGATCTGTTTTTATCCTCAGTCTGGTATTTTGTAAATTTAACCACACTAAATCTCCAATGTTTTAAATATTATTAATTCTATTAAACCGCAAGTGTCTTGTTTTTTTTTTTTATTTTAAATGTTAATAAATGTATTTTATATAATAAGAAAAATGTAAAATGTAAAAATTTAAGCTATGAGGTTTGCTGGTGTAAGATATGGACTTCTGAGGTCACTGTAATAAATAATTCATAATACTTTGTGAGCATAAGGTCAAAAAATGTAAAAGATGGATCAATGATGATGTTTTACATAGGCAAGACCTCAAAGAATGGTAGCAATTGAAGCCATTTCTTTTAGAGCTATAAAAAATAATAATGAAACAACTACACCAACAAAACAAACAGTAATTATTATAATTTAAAACCAAATAAAATAAAAAAAAAAAATCTTAGGAAAGTTAGAATTATAGATAGTTTCAGAAAAGTTATATTTGGTGAAGTGAATGTAGCACTGTAAGATGTAATAACAAATAACTGAGAGTTGAAATACATAGAAATGACAAACATATAAGTTTTAACAAATATATATATATATTTTTTAATATTCCAGAACACATATTACTATAAAATACTCTTGATGAAAGTCAATGTATTTTGTAGCTCTATTTTATGGAAAGAATCACTGCAAGATTTTGTCAGATTATTATAAAAAAAAAAAAAAAAAAAAATAGGATTTTTGTGAGTGACAGTGATTGGCGATATACCTGTTTTCTAACAGAGGGAGGGTGAGGTTAGATTAACATTCTGAGCCAAAACAAAGATGATCAACGGTCAGCGTCTGTCAAGCAGTCTACCTTTATGGCACCTCTAACACTGTGAAGCTAAATAAAGTTTTTGATTCTACCTCAAATATGTACGAAACTGCGAAAACGTCAAGAAACTCAGACAAAAGTGTGAAGAGAGTCTTTCACTTTGTTCTAAGCTGAATAAGTCTGCTATTTGAAAAGTGTGTGTGTGTGTGTGTGTGTGTGTGTGTGTCCCAGGCCACACTGCAATGACTAACCCTGACCCTAACTTTGCTCCAGACACACAGGCTAATCCTCCAGCTGCTTCTGCACCGCAGATTGCGCAAGCACCTCCGCTGAGTCAGTCTTGTAATGCATGTTTGCTCGCTCTTATTTGTCAGCACAGGTGAGAAGGCCTGTTATTATCGTGTCTCATCTGAGCCTGACGTCTTCTTCTTCTCCTTCACAGCCGCATCGCAACACAGGCGAATCAGACAGGTCTGTGTACAGTCGCGTCTCAGATCGGTTGCCGACAAACACTTTGTCTGCTTGGGCTTTAATGGGAGCCGCCGCGTTTCCGCTGTCCTGAGCTAACACCAGGACTTGATGGTCCCCTAGCAAATGATAAACCACCACAGAGAGAAAGCGCTTTGTTCTGTTAGCTTAAGGAAACATCAACTGATTGTGATTAATGGACAGTCGCAGTACACGCAGAACCCCCCTCCCCATCATGAGTCACTAGTGATGGGAGTTTTCTCCGTGCAAAATAAAAAAAAGGGAAAAAAAAGATGAAAGACCTTCCTCTCAGCTTTCAGAACCGTTTTGGTGGCTGCTGTGGTGATAGTGGATCAGAAAACAATCCGTGTTGATCAAAACACCAAGCGTGATTCATTACTAAGCGTATAAAAGCATGTTTGAGCTCTTAGAAGTCTAGAGTTATTACTGTCACGCTGCTGTGCAATATTTAAATGCAGTGGCATAATTGCTAGCTACAGTGATTCAGCGTATCGTATCATATCGTATCAATTAATACAAACTTATAAACAGGATATGCAGTGGTTTTAGAACTGACTGGATACTTTTTAAGGGCTGTTTAAAAAGCAAGCCCAAGTCCTCTTTCTTGTTGTTTATAAATTACTCATCATAACTGTTGGGAGAAAACCTTGTAGGTCTAAAACACCAGTTTTTGGGAAGAAAAAGACATCTTAACTTTTAAATTGTAATAATTTTTAACATCTCAACAGATTTTCCTTCTAAAAAAACATCTTAGCTTTTAATAACTTAACATCTTAAGTTTTTCATTAGGAAAGATTTCTAAAAAACATCTAAAAACCTTCTTAACTTTTAATAGAAGTCATTAGGAAAAATGTCCCTTCTGAAAAACATCTTAATTTCTAACTTTTAATAACATTTAACATCTTAACTTTTTCATTAAGAAAGATTTTCCTTCTAAAAAACATTGTAACTTTGAATAGAAGTCATTAAGTATGATTTTCCTTCTAAAAAACATTTCAACTTTTAAAAACTTAACATCTTAACATTTTCATTAGTCAAGATTTTCCTTCTAAAAAAACATCTTAACTTTTAACTTTTAGTAACATTTAACATCTTAACTTCTCATCAGGAAAGATTTTCCTTCTAAAAAACATCTTAACGTTTAAAAACTTAACATCTTAACTTTCTCATTAGGAAAGATTTTCCTTCTAAAAAACATTTTAACTTTTAACTTTTAAAAACTTAACATCTTAACATTTTCATAAGTCAAGATTTTCCTTCTAAAAAAACATCTTAACTTTTAACTTTTAGTAACATTTAACATCTTAACTTCTCATTAGGAAAGATTTTCCTTCTAAAAAAACATCTTAACTTTTAAATTTTAGTAACATTTAACATCTTAACTTCTCATTAGGAAAGATTTTCCATCTAAAAACCATCTTAACTTTTAAAAACTTAACATCTTAACTTTTTCATTAGGAAAGATGTTCCTTCTAAAAAACATCTTAACTTTTAAAAACTTAACATCTTAACTTTTTCATTAGGAAAGATTTTCCTTCTAAAAAAACATCTTAACTTTTAAATTTAAGTAACATTTAACATCTTAACTTCTCATTAGGAAAGATTTTCCTTCTAAAAAACATTTTAACTTTTAACTTTTAGTAACATTTAACATCTTAACTTCTCATTAGGAAAGATGTTCCTTCTAAAAAACATCTTAACTTTTAAAAACTTAACATCTTAACTTTTTCATTAGGAAAGATTTTCCTTCTAAAAAAACATCTTAACTTTTAACTTTTAGTAACATTTAACATCTTAACTTTTTCATTAGGAAAGATTTTCCTTATAAAAAACATCTTAACTTTTAATAGCAGTCATTACGAAAGATGTGAAGCCTACTCCCAATTTTCATGAGCAAGACAGAAATAGCATCTGGACTGCACACCAGTCCATCATATACTAATTTTCTTTACACACAAACAGCTACGGCCATCGCAACCAGAGTACCCAGAGACCAAACTCTACAGAAAACAGTGAGGGTAGAACCCTCAACACCAGGTATCTAGAGTTGATGTTTTTGACACTTTCTCTAAATAAGCACACTGTCTGAATACGAACGATTCAATGAATCACTGAATCAATGAACCAACCAATGAATGAGTTCACTGGATTTGGGTCTGATTGGGTGCACATTGCTCTATTTCCTGTTTTGCGTCACTGTCCTGTGTCTGGCTTTGTTCTCCTTGGTCTGGGGATGGACTAAAGAGCCGTGAGAAAGTCTGGATTATCCTCTCTCTCTTTCAGAGCTGGGTTCTGTCCTCCGTCTGGTCTGGGCAGAGTGTGTGAAACTGGCTGCCGTTGAGTGACGCTCTACCTGCAAAAACAAAGCGCCCTCTCACTCACCCTCAACCAGGAACCTGCAACCCTTTCACTCTCTCTCTGCTCTCTCAGTTCTATCGCTTCTCATTCCCTAAATATCTGAATATACTATCTACCCCCTTTATTGGAAACACCTACAGTATATACTTCTATATACTTTTTCTCACTCTCATCTTAATTGGGTCCATGTGCCCATGTAGATGTAGAGTATACAGTATAATGGGTACAATTGCACATCCACATTTTACTATCATTGGCAATAAAAAAAAAGACCACCACAAGTGTATCAGCCACAGAAACACTTTTTAAACACTATTTACACATGTCCATGTAACTGATTGAGAATGGACTACCAGAGAAAACAGTCAAAAGTCTAGCTATAAGTTGATCTGAGGTTGGTATTTGACCATTTACGATCGAAAGTGAATGAATAGATGAGCTACAGTGTGTAACTGTACATACCCTAAGCCTGTCACGATAACAATTATTTATTTATTTATTTATTTATTATTATTATTATTATTATTATTATTATTATTATTATTATTTTTGTGGAAGATACATCATCCCAGATTATTGCGGTAAATGAAATTATTGTTATCTTCTTTGTCTGTTTTTAAAACTAGTCTTAAAACTCATTTTTAATCTTTCGCCCATTACCCAAATTGAGATTTTATGTTGTTTTGGTTCGTTTTTTTTTTTTTATAAATTATTTTTACCGTTTTATTTTTACCTTGTCTTACTGTTTCAGTGTTTGTTTTTTGTTTTATATTTATCTATGTACAGCACTTTGTTTTAGCCGTTGTTGTTTTTAAAGTTGAGTTGAGTTGATTTATTTTAAGACCATTTAAATGATGCTGACCTAATAATAATAATAAGAAGAAGAAGAAGAAGAAGAAGAAGAAGAAGAAGAAGGAGAAGAAGAAGAGCATAACAAACATTTTAAATAATCATACTTTGGGAAATCTATATATTTTTTTCTTCACCTACTGCAGTCCACACTGAGTTTATGAAGTACATTTTAATGTATGTGAACAAACATACAAATAAACACAATAGATTATAGATGATATCACAATTATTGAATATGTTTGAGATCACATCCATTTTTTTAAGTATTCATGTCCATGTTCATTTATTTCATGTCTATTTATTAAAATAGGGTTTCCAATAAAGTGGCCAGAAAGTGTGTGTAACACAAGGAATTTTCGTTCAGTAAAATATGTTTCCTCCTGTATTAAAAGTTCTATTTAACTAATACTAATAAGCTTTTATTCCAACAGTGATGATATTTGTAAACCAAAATAATGTATACCACCACATTTACTTACTAGAAAGTTCTGGAAGAGTTCTCACTCCATACATTGCTTTAAAATTTTGTGGCAAATGGACCAACAGAAAGGGTTGCAAACGATCTGAAATAAACCCATTTTATATTGACTTTCACTGTAAATAAGGAAGGCTTTATCCTTCTTCTGTAAAGTAGCTTTTTTTAACAGTAAAAGCTTTTATTCCCTCCCCGGCGATACATATAAATTTCTCTGTGTGAGGTTTCAGGAGGCGAAGTCGGACTCTCAATGTCTACAGTGCAGAGAGGACAGCTGTGAGAGCGCACGAGTAAACTGTTCTCCCCAGGACGTCAACCCATAATCCCCTTTACCGTTGTTTTAAGAAATGAGAATAACAATAATACGCCGGCTAAAGCACAACACGCATGCATCTCTCTGCGGGAGGGTGGCTGCCTCAAGCTGCTCTGAACTAGCCAGGGTCAAGTCAGGCCTTATTGCTTTTGCCTCTGGGAATTAAAATATGTTTCTTTGTGCGTGCATGTTTGTGTGAATGCGTCTTATCTGTTCAGCGTCTGGTTAAACAACTTCTTTTGATTGGCTTTTCCCTGAACTATGGATTAAGAATGGCCTTATCTCCATACAAAGACCTGCAATCTCCTCACTCTGTACAACAGCAGCCAATCTCCTTTCAACAGCCGCTGGTCATGTGAAGCCAACACATCTCAACCTGTTTAGGATACATTTCACAGACACCCAAATATGTGCATAAAGGTGAAGGTGGGAGTGTTATGAGTGGTGAGTGTGTATATTTGATTGTATTGTTGCTGATGCAACATGGCTCGTTATCTGCGCTACAACTGTGCACTCTCGCCGCTTTTAGACTTTTTGGTTCGTTTTCTGTGCTACGATTGTACACTATAGACGCGTATCAACTCTTTGGTTCGTTTTTTTGCGCTACAACTGTGCACTCTCGCTGCTTATCAACTCTTTGGCTCGTTTTCTGTGCTACAACGCTACACTCATGCCGCTTTTACACTCTTTGGCTTGTTTTCTGCTCTACAACTGCACACTCTCGCCACTTTTAGACACTTTGGTTCGTTTTCTGCACTACAACTGTGCACTCTCGCCGCTTTTAGACTCTTTGGTATGTTTTCTGCGCTACAACTATATACTCTCGCCGCTTATCGACTCTTTGGCTTTGTTTTCTGCGCTACAACTATATACTCTCGCTGCTTATCGACTCTTTGGCTCATTTTCTGCGCTACAACTATACAATCTTGCCGATAATCAACTCTTTGGCTTGTTTTCTGCGCTACAACTGCGCACTCTCGCTGCTTATCAACTCTTTGGCTTGTTTACTGCGCTACAACTGCGCACTCTCGCTGTTAATCAACTCTTTGGCTAGTTTTCTGCGCTACAACTGTACACTCTCGCCACTTTTCCACCCTTTGTCTCTTTTTTTTGCGCTACAACTCCGCTTTAAGACTTTTTGGCTCATTTTCTGTGCTACAACGATACACTCTCGCCGCTTTTCAACCCTTTGTCTCATTTTCTGCTCTACAAATGCACAGTGGCTGATAGAGCAATGGAGACTTCCGAATGGCTCATATACCCATTGAAGTGTTTGATTAATCATCCCACATATTGTATGTTCGTGAACTGATCATTGTCTCAAAAATGCACATTACACACTATACATCATACTAAGCTTGTTAGCATTACACCAAAAAAAAAAAATACATTTACCATATCCACAGCCTATTTCAACCTGTACATTCTCAACCCAGAGTCATATCTCTACAAAAGCCACAACTAAGACCTAGGAAGAGACAATAAAAGGAACATTTAGCGGCCGTGGCACCCAACAGACTAGATAACGTCTCTCTACATTCGAACTTAAAACAGCTGATGTCTTTATAGGGAGCTAAAAATGAACGCAGCAATTATTTCTTTTACAGAGCTCTCTCTGTATGCTTGCTCTTTAACTCCACACGGCACCTGCGACAACCTCAGATCAGCCTGAACTAAAAACAGGTGAGTTATTGCGGAGGAGTGCCATTAAAAATGAAAGTAGGAATTACATCTAAAGCGCACGCGGCTATACGGGTTGGCCCAATTATACCAACTGTTTTTGATTTGGAGACAGTCGGAGGACGGGGCAAATTGTGTGCGGCAAACGCGACAGGCCCCAGCCTACCTTGTGTCATTAAGTAATTACTGAGGGCCCTTTTTAAAATTGCTCCATTAAAGGGATAATGTTTTCTAATTTAGGATCAAAGCAGGACTTTTTTCGCCGCACGGCAAAAGGGTGTTATTGCTCATTCCCTAAAATGACAAAGCCGAGCTACCGGTCGAATAAAACTTGCCTCGGCACAAAGACGAATTGCTCTCATTCTCTCCCTCTCGCACTCGTTCTTTCCTCTGTCTACACAGTCGCAGGGACCTGGAGCCAACGAAAAATATCGCAGTGTGCGTGTGTGTGTGTATAAGTGTGTGTGTTTGTGTGTGTATAGAGAGGGGGGTAGATGTGTGCTGGCGGATCCTTTGAAGTCGCAGGGCTGATTAAGGTCTGGAGCCTAGCCAGATACAGAAACCCCAATTTTTGATTAGCTTAAATATTTCTACCTCTCACTGCTGCTCTCCCTCCCTTTCATTTGTTCCCTGAGCAGAAAGTAGAAAAAAAGACAGGTGCCGTTTTGGAAGGAAAAGTAGAAAGAATAATCAAATCTACAGATTTTTTTTCCAACTTACTCAATATGCAGTGGATCAGCCATGGCATGTTAGGTATCTGGATCTTGCATCTTTATTTTGCCACAGGAGACAAGAGGCTTGTAGTTTATCTGGTAATACCTGTGATCCTTCATAAATCATGGTGATAAATGATGTCACCATGCACTTGATGAGCTCAGATGAGCACACTCAAGCTATTGTTACTGTTTATTTACTTTAGTTACTTAGAGTGGTTCTCAAACTGGCTCAAGCTTTTGGTTTTTCTGGTTTGGTTCCTCTCAATGGTTCCTGCTCTTATGGATGTTCTTAGGGACCAAATTTTAGGTTTAGTTTCTTAGAATTTACAATTTTTCTCTCAGTGGTTTCTGCTCATGTTCTTAGGGACCGTACTTTGAGTTTAGTTTCTTAGAATTTACAATTTTTCTCTCAAGGTCTTCCAAAGTTTTTTTTTTTTCTTTTGATTCATGGTTCTGCTCAGTATTTCTTCTACATTTGTGTCCCTTGTGAGAGTTTTTTTTTTTTGTTGAGCTCATTCTTTGGGAGTGTTTCCTTTGGTTCCTCTCAATGGTTCTTACTCATGGTCTTTAGACCATGGGATGGGATGTTCTTTAGAGCTTTAGTTCTTCCATGTTTCTCTCTAAAGGTCTTTTCACTCTCTCTTCTGTGCTTCTTCAACGACATCTGAGATCCCGTTTGTTTCTCTATTGTTATGTTTTGTGAGTTGGGTTTTGGCAAAACTCTGGACCATTCTGGTTTGAGAAGTAGTGATTATATAGAAACTGAATAAACTTTATGAAAGAAAATGTCAATAAAGGCTTTTTTGGTGCAATATATTGGTTAGACATATATTTTGATAGATTTGTAAGATAAAACATGAACATTTTTTGGTCCTTAATGTTTCATCTGTGAGCCTAATACCCATATTGGAAATCATTTTTATCTGATATTTAGGCAATGCCACAACATACTGGGGCTTTTACAGTTATCCAACCACAGTATTATTATATAATATTATATTATATATAATAATATTGTGACTTTGTCTTTTTGTTATAGCACCCACCCCTGTGTCTCTCTCTCTCTCTCTCTCTCTCTCTCTCTCTCTCTCTCTCTCAAATATACTTCCATATAATCTATATAATCTATGTATTCTGAAAAAAAAAAAAGAACGTACATGGGTGATTAGAGTGGAAGTGATTAGGTTTCCGTAGTTAAACAAGCAGCATGCCCCCCTTTATTTGACCATCTTAAACAACATAATCATTATTATAATCATCTTCATGTGCAGTTTATAGAAACTGTATAAAGTAAAAAAAAAGATATATATTTATTAGTTAATATACAGCATGTTGTGTTTTTGGTGTCACAAATACTGATATTTTAGAAAGTTCATCACACTGTATATCAATGTTTCTCTTAATATATTTAAATATAAGTGTTTAGTCATACCACCTAGTTCTTAACTCAATATTACATACTGTTAATGATAAAAATAAACAACAAAAAAAACAGACCAAAAACAAAGAGGCAAAGCAAACTAGAGGAAGTGGATTCACTTCAGCCACACAGATCTAATTGGTAGTCAATTGCTCGAACTTCTCTTAATTGCATTGTCTGCTAAAAGTGGCCGGTCTAACACAAGCGGCATTAAATACAGCCGGCGATTTAAATAGCTGCTCCGGTCTGTTCTTTGTTTATTAGCTTGAATGGCTCTAATGCCTCAGCATTAACCCAGAGCAACAGCCATTCATATCCATAACCCACTCCCTATTTCAGCCTGGGACAATGAGGACACAATTGTGTGTGTGTGTGTCCGTGTGTGAGAGTTTGTGTTTGTGTGCTTTGAACCGAGTTCAAACTAAAGACCACCATCAATGTCATTCAGTCGCACCACCGCACAGAGCTTTTACACACAGGCGGCACAGCGAACCCGTGACAGTGAACACAGCACTAACTAAACTTCAGCGCCAGCAAACAAAGGCCAGAGATCAAGCAAAACAAGCAGACAACAGCCAACCAGGTGCTGCCATTCTGTCGGCTGGCTACGCGTGTGTGTGTGTGGGGTACAGAAAGTTCCAGGTTTACAGTAATTGGGGACGGGATGCAGCTCTAAGTGGGAGGCCCGGAGGCCCGTTAGCTTTCAGGGTGTGGAGCTTTTTTGGCCCGGTCCGCTCCCAATTACCCTGAGCCTGGTGACAGACAGTGGCTTTGGCCCTGCTTTTGTGCTCCTGACTGCTTGCCTAAGAAATCCAAATCCGCTCGGTCAGCACTTAATTGGTGGATGCAGCACTGTTGTCATGTAAATAGAGAGGGTTTCACACAGTTTGGGGAAGCTCCACCTTTCAGAGAGCTGGAGGTAAAGCAGTCACGAAAGGCCAGCTTGTTTTCTTCCTCATCTTTTTATTATTTTTTTTTCAAACAAGCTTCTTGCAGTTATAGTAACACTCTAATATGAATCTGACTGTCTTAAAAGCATAGTTATTAGAATTATTGCTGTAAAACACTGATTATTTATTATTTAATGAAGGACTGATGCACTGTCTCGGGTATTTCTGCCTTTTGCCCAGTGATTCTGGGTTGGAGCTGGACCTACTTTGACCCTGATAGAAGCTAGAAAGCAAAATAAAGATGGATGGATTGATGGATGGATGGACAGATGGAGGGTCTGTAGTGTAGTATGGAAGGGTTTTGATGAACCCTTTTAGACCTGAATTATCTCCAGTGATGGGAAAAATGTAAGATTTTTTTCCAGTGTTGTTTGCAGTAGGTGGGGCCATTGGTTTATAAAACCAGCTCATTGGTTGGTTCATGGTATATTTTAAAAAACAACAGCTCTCAAACAGTGTTATGTGCAAAATACATGATGTCCATTGTAATGGATGAAGGTTCTGAAAGGGTTAACTGGCTCGTACAAGATAAACTATAAAAAAAAAAAAAAACAGCCAATGATGGAAGTGGTAGTGAGCATGTCTATATCAGTGGTGCCAGTGAGGCTGAGTATGACCCTCAGTCACTAGGGAGGCTGATGTGGTCCTACTGTTATGGGGTTATGTAAATGATAGGTCTGTGAAGTAAGCCTAGAGGGCGGGTTGTGTCTGGGACTCCAAACCTCACTGTTGAACCTTGGTGGAGGTGTCATGGCTTATTTCAGAGAAACACTGAAGAGAGGAGGGCTGTTGGTTGTCTCAGTTGAATTTTGAAGTTTGGGTAAATAGAATTGATTTGCTGCTGGATATTTTGTCACGCTGTATATTTTCATGAAAATCAAAAATCTAAATCTAGAAAAATATATTTTGTCTACTTCCAATGACGGTGTGCTGGATTTGTGTTATACTGTATAATTTCACAAAAAGCACAAACGTATTACTAGTAAAGTTATGTTAGACCAACAGATTTTCCCTCCATCTCCTTATGGGAAGGTGATAATGGCAGAAATATCATGATACTCAAAGACTTCAATGGTATATATATATATATATATATATATATATAACTCCAGGTCTTAATTGGCAGGTCAGAGCCAAGATTTAAACATGAAGCCAGACTCATGCCTATTAGCACATGTTGTGATCGCATTTGGGTGAGCTAATAAAGGACTATATCTCCTGGAAAAAACTTTTGCTCTAGTCAATTACTGAAGGCCACTATACTGCCAAACTCTCAACTTAAAGCAGCAATCCTTAATATGTGTTCTTTTAAGCTGAGTTCCTGAGGAAAAGATATTATAAAAAAAAACAGCATCAATGTGCTTCTGTAACCATTTCTGTAAATCATCATACGCTCAATACGCTCAATTATTCATCCACTCTGATAATAGATTGCACCACAAATGATTTTTTTTTTTGTGTGTGTTTTAAAAGAACATTTTAGCATGATCAGACTGCTCCGACTATCACTTTAACTATGAAAACTGTAAATACATCCTGTATTAGTCAGTGGTCGTGTCGGTATATCACTTTTTTTTTTCTCTCATTTACACCACATTCCCAGGTAAAACTACAGCTCTTACAGAGCTCAAGAGACTGTGTTTTTTTTATATTGTCGTGATCTGTATAGCAGATTTTTATTGGCCTCTGCCTTTATACAGCGCCAAGATCCCGCTCTGCTGAAGAGAGATACAGAAAGTCATTACAGGCTAACACTCGAGGACCCCTGACAAAATCTGACATGCCAGAAATTAAGCGCCACGTCTCCTGTCTCTCCCGAGAAGGTCAGAATTACCGTCCTCAAACTGCCATTCAGGCACTGCGTACGCCTGTGGGTGACGGACGTTTCACCACAATTAGGAACGCTCGACTCAGATGGCCACAGCAAGGTAAAGCCATGCAGATTTCTCTGCTGAACTACTAGCGTAACTATCAGAGCACCTTCTCTCCCACCTCATTTAACTGCTTTGAGAGCTCTTCGGCCTGACAGCACTGGCGCATCGAGTGCGTGCGACATCTTTACCGCATTACGAACTCTTCTCAGAGAATGGAGAGGAGTGAGAGAAAGAGTTTTTTAAGCTCTTTACTCTGAAGCACATTTAAGCAGTAGTATGCGAGCAATTTGCAAAGCAATCTGAAAAAAAAAGGCACTGTGCCAAAAGAATTTTACTTCTTTTCTCAGACTTGAGAGAAGCGCACAAGCCTGCTACTCTGAATTGTGCAATAACAGCAGCCTTATGGGTTTACTGCATGACAAATGTGGAGGCCAAATTGGGGGCAAGCTGCATACCTCAGATGCACTGCATTCCAGATTATACAATAAAGACTCTGATCACTGGCCTATCATGCAGGAAAATGGCCGCATTCAGCTTGGGGCCAACCATCAGCCAGCCGCTTGGTGGCTAGCATGTGTTGTGTGTCATCCCGTGCTGCCTTATTGGTCGCCATGAGATATGTGCGTATGAATAGTGCTGGTTTGTTGAGAGATTTCAGTCTTGGTTGCTCTGGTTCAACTGTTCAACTTGTTCTCGCTCTTAGGTTTGAGCTTTGGTTCTTCAGTGAACTTTCATTCTCCAGGCTTTTGGAAGTCGACTTACATTCTGGTTACATTGTGGTTGGTGTGGTGCAGTGGATAACACCACCACCTGCCAGTGAGCTACCATTTAGAAGAGGAAGACTGCGGTTCTATTCCAGGTCTGGGTGGCTACACCAATAAGAGTCCCTGGGCAAGAATCCAACCTTTGTAATAGGAATAACCTTGTAAGTCGCTCTGGATAAGAGTGTCGACTAAATGCCGATGTGATGTAAAGTAATATAATGTAATGTAACATGATTTCAAGCACCAATCAATTCTTCCGTGTGCCACAACACACCATGCAGCATTTTTATTATTTTTTACAGTGTCATATTAAAGTAAAGCCTTATAGAGACACAGAAAGCCACATCACATCACATGTGAGTAAAATTTCACGCTAAGAAAAGCAGATCCAGTCCTTTGTTAAACAAACTGCAAAATGCTAAGGCTAAAGTTAGCTCTAATTAAGACTATCCTAGTCCTGTACAGCAGCACATAGCTTTCCGCTGGAAAATAGCAGCCAGTTTGTGACGAGCTAGGAAAATGATCAAACACATAATAAGTGATGATGATTTTGATGATGATATTTACTTTACTTTATGAGAATAAAGTGTGAAAACCATCATGAATTTGGCATTTCTTGGCTCTTTCTCTCACTGAATTCTATATGACAGTAAAATCTCGACATTAGTGTCGATTTTGGGCGAGTTGGATCTGTCGCTACTGCTGCTAAATACAGTAATGTGATTGGCTGAGAGGTGTTCACTGAGTGACATCATCAGCCGATCTAGTGTCTTCGTTCCCCTTAAAAGTTTTTGCTCAGGTTCGTGATTTTTTTACTTTTGAGTGTCTTCCTTGTTTTCATTGTTCTCCTGCAGAGCCTGAGCATGATTATTAGGAATCTGAATCCGAAGACGCTTTAGGAGAAAATGCGCTGAACGAAACATGAAAAACTGAAACGAATGAATATCATGGGAAAAAATGTATTTGACAAATTTATCGTGAGCAGAAAACAAAATCTCCAATTTACATTTATCACCGAGTGAAGGACCTGGCACTCAACCTGTTTATGAAGGAAATGATGAGGCGAGATGAGATGAGATACATCTGTTTCAACTTGTTTACACAGTATGTTTCTCTCTCTCACTTTCTCTCTCTCTCTCTCTCTCTCTCACTCTCTCATGCTCACCAACCTCTCTCTCTCTCTCACACACACACACACACACACACACAGTAACCTCTCTCATTCTCTTTCACTGGGAGAAAGGACAGGTCAGCAAAAGCGGAGACAAAAAGAAACAAAGACAGCAGTTGGTATTTTTTCGAACGTCAGGTGACCCCTCCTCCCCTCCGGACAAAAATAGAAAAATGACACTAGTTTGTTTTGTCCACTCGGGGAGTGTTTGTCTACACCGAGCTGTCAGGAGAGAAAAATCATTCTGTGCAGCTCGGCTGAGGCAAGTAAAATAAGCTTGAGCTCTAAAAATATAAAACAAGCAAAAAAAAAAAAAAAAAAAGTTTAAAGGAGCAGTTGGGTGAAAATTTCCAGTTACACTATTTTCCCAATTACTCCATTTAACCAGAATGTAGTCAATCAGTAAAGGTATTTTGTAAAGTGTTCAAATCATGCATTTTGGTTTAGCTTTGCTGCTATGTGGTTTATGGAGTGAAAAATAATAAATATTTAAATAAGATTTAATAGCCAATTAAGTTAAAAAATATAAGAAACTACTGTTTCTTCTACATTAATTGTCAGTGACAGTGACAGGCAAAACCATACAAGCACAGTAGAACTTACATGTAACCAATATAAAAACCTTTACTTTAGCCTTACGAGCAATTGTCTTATTGAAGAAGATGCAGGTTAACCCTTTGCTCGGTAACATGAGTCAAAAGTGACCTGGCTGAGTTTTAATTTTCTATATATATTTGAAATAAATTAATTGAATCATTCAGTATTCAAGGTTTAGCTGACTTGTTTTAATTATAGTACATCCTTATTTTATTTAATTCTATAATAATTTAATTCAACTTTTTGATTAAAAAAGCATCACTACCTCTCTAATGCGCAACATGGTTTAAGAGTGGGTGTGCATATGTTGCGCATCAAAGGGTTAAGGAAAAGTGAGAAAAAAAAAAGTTTTTTTTTTTCAGATTAATTTACAAAAACATAAGCCTATCTGCTAAGATGCCATCTGGAAGGTTCTATATGTAAACATGCACAACCTTGATTACCCAATTTGGAAAATCACATTAAAACACTAATTCAAAGATCAAATTAATTTGATTAACCTCATAAACATTACTAGCTGCTAACAAACAGTAAAAGCCTTCACCACCCGTAATTCTGTATATACATACACACACACACACACACACACACCACACATCTTTAAACCCACTCAAACTGAATCCAGAACAATGCTACCGAGGTATTTTAGCTGATCAACTACATCTAGGGTAAGAGAAAAACTGTGCAAATTCGATTTTTCACTTGGACATTCTTTAAGGCTGTTTTTTGGCCCTGGCCTTGCAGTTTGTTTGCACATAATTCTTGGCATGTGGTCACTTTTTATAGCTGCGCATAAAGAAGAGGAAACAAATAATTGCAGCAGTACACAAGGCTAAACGCTCAATTAAATGTCCCTGGCAAAAATAAAAAATAAAAAATCCAAAGCAGAAGGTCTGAGCAAATTTCCTTGTGAGGAAAAACAAAATAAGAAAAAGCAGGGCATCCAGTTTGGATTATGGCCATGGAGGATAACGAAAGAGAATGAAACAATCAGAAACAATCGCACACTGTCCTTGCTGACCACCTGGCTACAGAATCCAGACTGAAAAGAAACTTTTTTTCTTTTTTTTTTTCTTCTTCGCCAAAGCCTTCGTTTACTCCTCGCTATCCCCGGATCCTCGCTGGCTGCTGTTACAGCCTCTGGTCCAGATGCGTGCCCCATCTGTCTCGGCTAGAATTCTCCCAATCTCTACCCCTCTCACTCACATATGCTCCGTATCACTTGCATCTTTATTATACTGCTGTTTTATACCAAAATTATTAAAAGCCCCCCAAACCAGATGGCCTATTTATAGTCCCTCAGCTTTGATAAAACTCCCTCAGTGTGTGCGCTGAGTAAGCCCGTCTGCAGGAGTGTTAAAACGTAGCAGAAAAAAAAAAAGGAAAAGGGGAGCAGCAGGTGTGTAAAGTGACAAAGCCATTTTAGGGTCTCCAATATACATTTGTGAGACAAGCATTAGGGTTCAAAAGGCCACTTATAATTACGCCTAACCTCTTTCACAGGTGCTGGTCACCTCACAAACGAGATTCCTTTCTTTTCTGGAATATTCTACTGCTGGGTTTTTTTTTTTTTTTCCAGCTTCTGCTCGCCTGGCTGGAAGCAGAAGTCCGAGCAGAAGTCATTATAAAGTCTATAGCTGATGGAGAGAATGGGAGGTGTGAGCAGGGACATATGAGGACGTAATTAGTTCCCTTCTCCACAGGAGACGGCTCGAGGATGAGACAATGAACAGCGGAAATTCAGGACGGAAGAACTTCTCTGCCGCCCTTCTTTCTCACGGCTCGTCTAAAACGAGGAAGAATGTAGGCCAAGTACGATGCAAATCAAAATCTGAGAGTAAACTTCTTAGTAAAATCAAGCTTGTTTAAATTTTATTATAATAATGTATTGTGACACATGGTATGTTTGCTTATGTATTGGCTATTTGTTGTTCTTAAGGCATGTCAGTAAATATTGTTGGGTGATATATTGTTCCAGAAATGACTGCAATACATTATATTATCATTTAATTATTTTTTAACTTCATTTACTTAAGTTTCTGAATCAGATTCTCTGAATCAATTTGCTATTTAAAGATTTATGTTCGAGTAAAATGAACATTGTTGATTTGTTCTATAAACTACAGACAACATTTTTCCCAAATTCCAAATAAAATATTGTAATTTAAACCTTTTATTTGAAGAAAATGAGAAATGGCTGAAATAACAAAAAAAAAAGTTTTAAGAGTTCAGAAATCAATATTTGGTGGAATAACCCTGGTTTTAATCACAGTTTTCGTGCATCTTGGCATGTTCTCTTCCACCAGTCTTACACACTGCTTTTGGATAACTTTACGCCACTCCTGGTGCAAAAACTCAAGCAGTTCAGCTTGATTTGATGGTTTATGATCGTCCATCTTCCTCTTGATTATATTCCAAAGATTTTCAATTTGGTAAATCAAAGAAACTACTGTATTCAGACTTCCACTGATATGGGTGGAGTCAGCTACTTTAAGATCCACACCTTGTATATAGCCTCCAAAGAAAAACACTGCCAATAGAATAAAAATTCTACTGAAACTCATCAGAAGGAGCTGCATATAAGCCTGAAATTACCATGCTAGAGGGGTATAGCTGCCGTCCTGCCAAACACCACAACCAGAGCTGGGCTGTGGAACACTGTGTGGAACACATCCAAATACCTGACTTTACAACTTTACTGCTCTTGTGTCTCGAATGCAATTGAATCCTCACAGCAATGTTCCAACATCTGGTGTAAAAAGCCTTCATAGAAGACTTAACTTTAGTGTCTTAGGTTTATGTTGCCTCAGCCTTCCATTCACCATCAGCGTATCTTTTGAGTGAAGGCTGAGGCAGGGTCTTTATGCCGGCTCAATCTATTTGAATACTGGGTGTGCCCCCCAGTTTCTGACCCCCCCAGGCTATCTTAGTTATACTTGTAGATCATATATTATGATTAACTGTATGACCTTTAAATTCATCTTTTCCAGGCTTACAGTGTGAATGTTTCAAAAATGAATGTATGAATAAATCAGAATCAATATAAAATCAATATATTTATTTATTTAAAACTAGATACTAGATACAATTGCTGGTCAAATGAATTGGTATAGCAAAAATGTAAACATTTAAAATCAATTTCTCCTTTAATTGTAATAACTAGATGTTTTAAGTTATACTAACTTAAGCTTTCTTTCCCCAGTACTTAACTTTTCTAAGGCAACCGGTTTCCTCAAATTTTTAAAAGTAATTTCAGTTTACCCAGGATTACAGTGTGGGACAAAATATCGTACGCATTTTTTTTTTTTTTTTTTTATCGTGACTGGCCTAACTAGGGGGAGTCACCACAGGAAATTTGCTCTTGATTTGAGGCTCTTAAATACTGTAGCTCCAGAGTGTTTAGGTCACCTCTATGATGTAGCGCAACTAGAGAACATTATGATTAAACAGCTTTTTCAAAGGATCGCAATTGGACTGGATTATATGGAGCTAGTAGTTAGCCTTCATAGGGCATAATAGGACTCCATTGCTAGCAGATCATCTGAGGGCATCCCTACAGCATGTGAACTGTATATATATGTTGGAGATTGTGTACATGAGGCGGGTGGGATTTTGTTTATATGTCTGTCTGGGTTTGTGGTGTTATTTTCGGCTGTGTAAATCAGGCCTGTATTGATGTCGATGTGGAACGTCTTTATAGTAACTGGGTATGACAGGTCAGCCGACAGCGCGATAGCAAGAGAAAGAGCAAGAGAGAGAGAGAGAGAGAGAGAGAGAACGTCTGTGTGAGAGACGCAGTGATGTGCGATGGTCGTAAACAGCAGCAGCATGGCAGCATGACATGGCTCTTTAGCAGCATAGCACTCGCCATTCGTCCTGTCACACTCACTTCAAACATACTGAGCTAAAGAAGACCCCCTCTAACCCTCTCTCTCAATCTCTTACACACACACATACATGCACTAAACACATCCAAAACCACCTCAAACCCACTCGGCACTCCCTCCTTCTCATGCATGCGCTCCCCCTTGCTTTCTCACACATTTTAAGTGCAAGCTGTGGCAGGCAGGTTTGATCTGATCTGGAGTCTACTGGGTGCACTCCGGGGGTCTATGGCAGCTGCGCTCAGGCATCTCTGATATGCGTGCATGTGTGTAAGTGTCTGGATCCTCATATTGGCCCCTTCTCTCGCGCCCCCTTTTCCACCGGAGGAAATGAAACACTTTCGCCTCGACTCGGCGAACGCGATACCCCCCGAACCCGCCGCACGCGCAAACAACAGCACCGGGAGGCGCAGCTGGAGCCCCGCACATCTGCGTGGGCGTGCTGGTCGGTTTGCGTATGTGCACTCGCACTTATGTAGCCTTGCCATTTGGAGAGCACTGAAGTGCACAAAGTGCACTGAGGACTTTCTGAACCCCGCTGAAGTGGATTTAATTGCGCATGCCACTCAAAACAGTATAATGATATTCCCTGTCTGCTGCTTTTCTTTCATTCTTTGAGTCACAGTCTGTTTTATTGTCATCTTCCAACTCTCATTCCTGCATAACTTACTGTGCATGCTCACCCTTAGCAAAAGGACTTCTTCTAAGTTTCTCTACTTACACTCATATACTCCTAAACCAATGCTTTTTATTTATGTTTGTTTTGTTATTAGGGCTGGACCTGAACATTCGGGTATTTTAATATTTTTTATTTGTTTTTTATTTTGGAATTCGGATATTCGTTTTTTTTTTTCTTTTCTTAGCCCCACCTCACTCTAACATCACATTCCGTTCAGTCCGTTCAATTTGCTCTAATGTAATATAATTCAACATGGTATAAGAATATAAAATAATTTCTAAAAAAAACAAACTATTTTGTATTGAGCTTATAGCCCAAGTGCAAAAACACAAAAAATAGTAAATTATTATCATCATTAAATCATTAAACCAAAATAGACCAAGAACAGTAACATAATTTACAATGACTTTCCTCTGCTCTAATATAATTAGCAAAGTTTGTTAATATAAAATACTTTTTTTAAGCAAATAGCCTACGTGCGAAAACACAAAAACAGACAAAAACACAAAAACAAAAGAGAATCATTTGCATTTTTGCATTTTTTTCATACTTTTTAATTAATCTTTTTTTTTTTTACGAATATTTAGAATATTCGCTACCAATTGGTGCCGTATATCCGGAGCTCAAAAAAACGCTATTTGGGCCAGCCCAATTTGTTATTATAGATTGTTTTACATTGTGCTTATTCCTGGTTACTAAAAAAAAATCTACAATAATATTAGAATCAGATTGGCATCGTCAGATACTCTCCAAAATAATTTGCAATTTTTCTTACCTTGCAAACATTTCTATATCACCTTTTTCAGCAATGGTTATCTTTGTACATTGATTGCATTGGCATTAGTATTAAACTGACAAATATATGCACATTAAATGTCAGTATCAGCCAAAAAACCCTAAATCGACACCTCTATAAATTCAGAGTACATTTAGAATAACTTACTATAAAAATGCCTAGTTTTGATTAAAATATACTGAACTACAGTATTGAAAAGTAGTTGTATGAATAATTCATTTTCATTACTAATTTGCTTGTTCTAGTTATTGAAATATTCTTAAGAGCTAATGAATAGTTTAAAGCAGCTATAATAACATGCAATTAAGTGTGTAATAGATACAGAATAAAGCATAGTGGGTACTAAACAATTTTAGTAGTTCACTAATAATTATATTTCAATAATTATTTTAATTTACTAAAAAATGAAATGTACTATATACACATATATCACAATGATTTACCAGTTGTCTTTGGTTGATACTGAATGCTACATACCAGGAACTCCTCACAAGATCAGCTGTTTGAAGATGATCTGAACCAGATGTCTAGCCATCATGATCTGGCACTTGTCAAACTCAATGAGTGCGTTACTCTTTAATTAACATTCTCCTGCTTTCAACACATTAACTTCAAGAACTGACTGTTTACCTGCAACCTCTGTATATGTAAAAATGGTGTAAGCTTTTACGCCACTGGTTTTAATGTTACAGCTCATATACAGCTCTGGGAAAAAAAGAGACCACTTAAAAAAGAGTGATGATGAGTTACTCTGATTTTACCAAATTGAAAATCTCTGGAAAATGCTCTAAATGACAATATTTCTATTTGTAATTTGGGAGAAATGTTGTCTGTAGTTTATAGAATAAAACAACAACGTTCATTGTAATCAAACATATACCTATAAATAGCAAAATCAGAGAAACTGAAGTGGTCTCTTATTCTTTTTCAGAGCTGTATATAGTATACATTACCACTAGTACTGAATATGTAGTATATTAGTATGAGCCCACATATTTCAAATCAGGGAAAAAATTACTCTCATGTCTCAAGATAAATAACTAATAAATTAACCTGGGATTTAAATAACAATGCATTTTATAGGCAATGCAGTCTATAGATAATTGTAGTAATTATATTTTTTTTCCACTGAGCTTGACTGTTTAACTGAAGTGTGTTCTGTACACTGTGGTTTTACATTACACTTGTTCTGCATTTAAATGTGTCCTCCTGTCCGCCTTTTCTCCTTTAATTACCACCATCCATCTGCAGCTGCCCAGTAATTCACATTAATTGTTTTTAGTGCTGGACATTCACAAAGGCCTTTACTTTGCATGTTGTTAAAACAGAACATTTGACATAAGGAACTACAACCTGGAACTTTGTTCAATGGCCAAGAAATTGAAAGTTTTGCTTCCATGGTAAGTCTCTGTTTTAAAACTCCCAAAAAAAAATGGCTGCAGAGTGGTGCTAGTGATTGCTATGGATGCCACAGCCATTCGTGGTGCTAAGTTTCAGAGTGCTAAGAGGTGTTAACTCTCTCACTCTCTCTCTCTCTCTTTCTTTCTTTATCACTTCATATGATGCTAGCCAGTAGTATCTAACAGAATTAACTGTCACTAGTGTTCTCCTCAAAGCGTGTTGAACTGTGCCACACTGATAACTGTGTGATAGCAGCAGTTCAAAAAGATACAGATACAGCTGGCTTCTTGTGACGCAGATGCTAGTCTTCACTTTCCCGGCAACGGCGGTTTCATATTATAGGGGAGTCCTAACTACTGTGAAGAAATTGGACTCCTCGAAGATAAAGGGAGCTCTAAAAGAACCAGAAAACCATGCCTTAAAACTTTAGAAGAATCTACATAATTGAACAGAGAGAGAGAAAGAGAGAGAAAGAGAGAGAGAGAGAGAGAGAAGGAACGAGGTAGAAGTTGTGAAGTAGATGAAACCGAATGCAGATCAGTGACACAACCCACCGAGCGCAACAGAATCATCACACATCCCCAGCTTTCCACAGGGCGTTCGGCAACTGCGTATCAAAGAGTCGGGTTTGCCCTGACTCGCTGTGCGAAGATAGATATATTCAAGTAAACAGACTGAGAGACAGGCAAAGGAGAAAATGCCCAGACTCCACAAACATAAGACGCAGATAAGGAATGTGATGCGCGCTCTGTAGTAGACTACCTGTGGTATTAGAAGAGTTTACAGAAAGTGCACTATAGTGTTTTTTGTTTTTTTTGGAGGTGAACGGAAACTACTGACCTGAACAGGAATATTTTTATTATCACTATTGTGCAATTGGTCAATTTGATCCATACATATTCTTTTCTGCTTCTTCTAGGGGGTCTGGACCCTACCTGAAATCACTGGCCACTAGTACAACCCCACTGAAGACATACAGTACATTGCTGTATGTGACTAAATTGTTAGTTTTTGAGTACATTGTTAGACCAAGATGCTACAAAGCACAACATTGTAGCCAAATGCCAATTAATACACAGAAAATGGAATCTGTTTCATCATTTAAATATAAACATATCTACATGCAATGACCTAAGTGTCAGTCACTTATTGTGTAATAATAATGAATTTTTATTTGAACACCTTAAATGTTGTTAATGATACAATATATGTATATAATATATTTATGCATCCCTATACATAATATATTAAGTCAAGTTACTTGCTTAAAGCAACACAGTGAGAGAAATTAAGGGGGACAAATTTAGATCAAAATATAGCACTATACAGTGATTAGCAACACATTCTCTCTTAAGTTTGGTGATCAGATCAGAAAGAATTGGACTAATGAGAATTTCAACAGTTTTTTTTATTTATTTATATATTTATTTTAATTAGAAGGAGAAATGCTTGGTTGATGAATTCATTATTAATTATTTAAAAAAATAAATAACTATGAGCAATGTGTGCATTTTATATCAAAGCACTCAGAATAGCTTATGTAATGCTTACATCTTACAACGAAAAGATATAAATGTGTAAGTAAAAAAAAAATATATATATATATATATATATATACATAATATTAATAAAACAGCCCATATTATAGCCAATCGCAACCTGTTACAACATACTTACAACAACTGCGTCTAATAGCCTATATTTTCCCAAATTAGGCATCTGCCACAGGCGTCTCTACAAAATATGTTTGCCCGTATGTAAATACATTTCTCAATGGCTTGAAAGTGCCCAATGTGTCAATGCCCTATTTAGCTTGCTCAAGTTCTGGACAGTAAATAGGAAAGAGCACATTTGGGCTGGTCAGAGCATGGATAGGCAAGTTCCTCCACAGCCCCACCTCTCCATGATGGCAGTGACTGACTGTGAATGACTTCAGTGGGATGCCATTCTCCTCTTTCTCTCTGCCGTTTTTCTGCCGTCTGTCCGTGGCTAGACATGGGGCACAGCTTTTTTTCGAAGGACAGACAGGAACAGCGACTGCTGGGAGCTCGTGCGCGCTCAAGCAGAGAGGATTCTGGGGGATTTGGGGGGCTTGGTCTTGCGGCAATAAAAGGCCTGCAACAGGATCCCGGCCGAGATTAATGACTGAGATAGGCCGCCGTAATGCCATTTAAATGGGAAAGTAATTAAAGTGCACCTTCCATGAAAATTATTCATTGCTGAAGGATTGGGTGACAGACGAATCTGGAGGTATTTTGCACAAAGCCACAGGTTAAGTGCCCACGGCTCCGTCCAGCAAGGGCCTGGGCTGAGAAGACCACCGGCAATTCGGACACAGCTGTTGAATTGTGGAGGACGGGCCAGGCCTTATCACGTTACCTCATATGGAGTTACCGAAAGGAGACAGAGGGAGAAAAGGGGGAAAGAGAGAAAGAGAAAGAAAGAGAGGGAGACAAGGGAGCCAGAGAGAGAGTGAGAGAGAGGGTGAAGAAGAGAAACAGCAAGTGAGAGTGTTCGAGAGGGGAGAAAGGGCTCCCAGGTAACATAAAACTACATACAAGTGCTACAAAAGAGGCTTGTGGGATCCGCTTAACTAGAAACCCACACCGCCTGGCACTGCCCCACTGGGATTCCCGCAAATCAATCAGTCCATTCTGTTTAACGGGCCTGCCACAGATTAGGACTTTAAAGAGATCGATCAATGGCCTTATTGTTCCCCAAAGTGTGATCCATCTCCGAGGTATCCAACGGGATCCGTTCTGCAGCGATAGTGCATCTATAGAGTGGCCGTATTAATTACAGGCAAAGGGCTCCTCAACACACATGCTTCTAGTGCTTCTTCCAGAGCTGCTTCGGGCGCTCAACTTGCAGTTAGCTAAGAGAGAAGGAGCGAGCAGAGTAGCCTAATGCACTACTGAGGAAAATTTTGGGTTAAATGTTGAGTATTGGCCAATACAGTTCTGAAAAAAAGACAAAAAGACAGAAAATTGGCTCTAATGCAGTAGGAGCACTAGAACTAGATTTCTGATTTCTAGTTTCTGGTTCCACTGTAAGATAGATCCACACTGCAGCTTATAATCTGTGCTTTTACCTACTAAGAAGCCCTCTTACTTCCGCAGCCTGTGAGTGATGCCCATAAATGTCACCAAGATGACAAATACTTCAGAGTAGTGAAAAAAGTGGAAGATCTAGAAGACCTCAAATCAAAACCACTATCAATTTGGATTGAACAGTGAGAGAAGGAGCGAGTAGAGTAGCCTAAAGCACTACTGAGGAAAACTTCGGGTTAAATGTTGAGTATTGGCTAATACAGTTCTGTGTATATATCTAATAGAGGTCTGTATATCTCCACTCATTTTAGAAGAGTTTTGGGCAAGAAAGACAGAAAATTGGCTCTAATGCAGTAAGAGCACTAGAACTACATTCCAGTTTCAGTGTTTGAGTATTCTTCCATGTAGCTTCCATGGACTACATACGTGATAGTGTGTGATAATACTTGGACATACACTCAGTGATATAAGTATTAACAGAATTTTAAAACACGTATATATATATATATATATATATATATATATATATATATATATATATATATATATATATATATATAAACATGGAGAAGACTATATTGACTACAGGTTCTCAATGTCAATTTTGATTCATTTTTTATTAGTTGCCCAGCTCTACACCCGAGGGAGCTCTACTAGAACAGAGCAGTAAAAACAAAGGATTGAATCTGGATCAGACTATAAAGGCCAATGCAGGATGTTTAATTAAAATATGCCTGGATTTGCCCTGAACCGTGTCCACTGGACCAGAAAAGGACATATCTACTTGTTAAATTAAGTGAGGAAATCTCATATAAAGAATTGTAGTTGTAAAAATGTAGTTAGGGAACACTTATTCTGCACTAGTGTTGGGTTTGGTTCATAGGTACATTAGTGCGAGCACTAATGGTGAACTGTGAATACAGGAGTCACAGGACGTGTTACTCAGCAAAGTAGCATCAAGTAGTAGAATAGCATAAAAGTCACAAATAAAAACATAGACATTAAAACTACACACTAAAAAACACAATATAAGTACTTTCTTGTAGTCAAAGGTGCACGTTTCATAATTGTACCCTCAAAGGTATGATATTGGTCTTTACACGGTCAGGCCATGTTTGTTCTTTATGAAGTACAAAGTCTTTTCTAACAGCAGAAAGTACAGATTTGTACCATATGACCAGCCAAACGGTACATTCTGTGTTCTGTTTCACTGTGCTAATAAACAAAAAAATATATATATATATATAAATTATACATTTTTTATTTGAAAGCCAAACAATTTTGGATCATCAAGTTCTTAACACATACGTATTCAGTCGGTGACAATGTACAATGGTAGAAAAAAAAAAAACATGGGTACAAAAAAAGGACTTTCACAGAAAGGTACTCTTTTATACATCAATATAAAGTAAGGCCACAGCAAAAAGCTTTGTACTCTTTTTTCTTAGTGTGAACTTATAAATGTAAAGTAGATTTCTCTTCTCAGAATGTTGTGCTTCTCGAGTTGAAGAAAAAACTATTTGAGTTTAAAAAAATACTCTGAAAAAGCCCAAATCCATCCAAAATTGTGCTTAAACACAGTTGGTTATTACCCACCACCAGGCGAGAACAACTGTTTTGCTTTGTGTCATTTTTGTTCACAGTGCTAGCAAGGCCCACTGGAGTACGCTTTGATAAGAGCTAGTCTCCTCCAGCAAAGGAGACAAGCACTCAGAGCGCTATTTACCTCCTTACACTCAGCGTGTGCGGAGAGGCTTTGCGGATCAAAGCCGAACGCTCGCTCATATTGGTTTGTGCGAGCGCGCCTTTATTTTTATTTCTCTCTCTCATTTTTTTTTAACCAGTGGGTAGAAGAACTGAAGGGAATAGCTCGTTTTTCCACCGAGCGCCTGGACGATGGAGCTTTGGATCCAGATTCCTAACTCCTCTAAGTACAGATGAGATTACGCAACTCCTGGGCCTACCGAGATTAGCCAAAAATAGTCTGGGAAGAAGAAATAAAGCCCTGGGTTTCAGAACTCCAGCCTTGATCCAGAAACTGTACTAACGCGATCATGCTAACACCTTAATGAGGTTAGCATACAAGATGACAGACCCTGCGGAATAGCTCCCATTTGTTTGGGTCTGTTTTGTTTTAGAGCCAAAGGAGGGAAAAGACCTGAGCTCTGTAATGTGCCTAGAGTTGCATTTTATTTTTCTATATAAATATATAAATATAAGAGACATGCATTATTTGTCTTTTCTAATGTAGAAATATATTCAGCATCAGCTGCTACTGATACCAATGTATGAAACCTACTAATCCTTGAATTAATGGATTACTTGAATTAGAAAAAAAAAAGAAAAAAAAAATCAGTTCACACAGTTCCCATTTTCTATAATATAAATACCAAAGGCAGATGATTGTAGCTACCCAATATTAATTTTTTTACTGCAATATTGGATAATATAGAGAGTGCATTATTAATGCCATGACTCAGGATCATTGACTTCTGGGGAAATCTGATGAAACCTGGTGGAAATTTCAGCATTTTTTTAATACTGCAAAATATCCAACACAGAAAAAAAGAAACTGTGATTGAACTGATTGAAGTTTTTCCCCAAAATCATTCCTCAGTCCTACTTTTGCATGATGGCTGGTTCCAAAAGATGAAGTCATGCTTTGCATGTCTTCTCTGAGCCTTTCAAAAGACACTGCCTTGACAAAAGGAGGATTACCTATCATTGAAATGATGATGCTAATTGGCAAGTAAATAGACTGGAATAGACCACAGTTATGCTACTATGTATAAACTGTCCAATGAAAAACACTTATCTCCAAAACAGCAACTTTACAGGAGAGAGGAAAAACCTTGTAAACTTTCAGTGGAAGTAAATGTAAAAATAGCTTATTTCAGGTCATTTTGCACAGTGTAGGGGAAAGTTTGTCTGTCCGAATTTTGTAGTAAACTAAAAATCGTCAAAATGTGTTTTTCATAGAACAGCCACGATATAAACACATAGTATAAAGCACTCATGAATAATTAACAGAAGGTGTTCATTAATACTTGTCTGTTAATAAATGTATTATACAGTGCTCAGGCTTGTATTATGAAGTCCTAGTGTAGCTACTCTTCAAATTAAAAGTCATTTTGCCTCTGATATGCAATATTGATACCCATCCACATTGATATGCCATCTCTATGCACAATGCCAGGCTTTATATAACCTAGCCAGCACCATCCGTCAGAGCAGACTGTACCCAGTACATGTCTGACATGTAGAGTTAACAGTAAAAATCCATTAGCATAGGGTTTTTACACTCTGTCTTTATAGAGGTTACTGTACAAACAAACACTTTATTGTGCTCTACTGCTTGCTATCTTTTTCATACACACACACACACAATCTGATTCAAGTCCAGAATTTGCAGTGTTCTCTGAAATGCTTTTTTTTTTCTTTTTTTTAAACCCGGCATAGTGGATGCAGGAGCAACATAGCGAATAAATATTAATGCTTATTGTGCGAGCGATTCATACTCAAGAGCACGGAACAAAGGATGTTGTTTGCGGAAAGGGAGACAAATAGAGAGACAGAAAGGGAACGAGGGGAGAAAGAGAGACGGTGAAAAAAAGGAAAGGAAGAATTTAGAGAACTGCATACTGTAGAGCTGTTGAGTAACAATAGCTGGCTGATTGAAACGCTCTCCGTCGAACTTCCCATGTAAGTTCTTGAGCCAAAAAAAAAAAAAGATACAAAAAAATGAGATTCATATTCACAGATTCATATTCACAGTTGTCTATCAGTGAAAGAGTAATGGCAGGGAAGAAAAGCAGAGCGAATAGGAGGAACAGAAAGGGAAAAAAAGGAATAAAAAAGAGGTGATGATAATGAACCTGCTGGTTGAAAAACAGTAGCTATTTAAACCCTTTTAAAACAGAAGCGGGAAGTAATTAGGTTTCAGAGGAACAATACTTAGAGCGCTCCCTATCTCTCTCTTTCTCGCTCTCTCTCTTTCGCAAGCCCCCTCTCACGCACTTGCACTCTCTCTCTCTCTGTCTCTCTTCCTATCTCTCTTTCTCTGCTCTGCATGAGAAAGTAACATAAGGGTAATTAAAGGGAGGTGTGAATTCCTCATCAGATGCATCTCTGTCTGCAAGCGCACCCCACACCTTCACCCCGCGCTATCCCTGATTAAAATGCAGAGCGGCTCATCATCATCATCATCTCTCTCTCTCTCATTCTCTCTCTCTCTCTCTCTCTCTCTCTCTCTCAGTAAGTTGCGCTTTATCAGATCTCTCTTTTTTCTGTATACTTGCCAACCATTACCCACAGTTAGTGGACATGCTGTATTTATTGAGCTATTTAGCATTAGTAATAAGAAAAGCCTTATTTCTTTAGAAACCACGGCATCTCTCTCTCTTTCTGTCACTCTGTCTATCTCTCTCTCACTCTCTCGCTCTGTTGCTCTCTTTCGGGCTCACTCCTCTCAGATGTCATTGGCATGCTTGAGCCCCCATGTAGGCTATTTGGAGGTGTTACATGTGCTTGTTGTTTCTTTATAAAACAATAGTTTTATAGACACAATTTTCCCATATTTTTTAAAACTGTAATAGCTGATGAATACTTCCGTAAAAAGATGTGCATGAAGCATGCATTAACCCGTTTTCAAGCAACTGGGTTTCAGTGGGTTAATTCATTGGAGAATGAATCAACAACTGTAACATGAACACAGATGCGACTGCATTAAAATGATTTATTTAGAGCTGGGTTCAATGGTCATACAATGTTTACTATTATTAAGACCCCCCCCCCCCCCACTCTTTAAATGCTATGAAAGTTTCTTTGCGTAATGTCAAAGTTATACTATACAAATTGGCACTGTGACAACTCCAAACCCAATTCAGCACACACCTTTAAACCACATTGTTTAAAGTGGTTTGAAGTTGGATTGGCTTGTATTGCTTCTGCCGCTCTATTGGATACTTTGGACTCAGAGACTTACTGCTGCTACTATTTCCAGCAACGCCTCAAGTTCTGTCTAATTTTATAAACATCCTACACTAGCAGAAACCATATAAGCCATTTTTCCGTGATAGTCTAACAAACCGGCATAGTTTAAGGCTATAAGTCTGGTTTGCACGCTAACTTTTAAATCTCACATTACTCATTAGCTGCATTAGCTAGCCTAGCCTCGTAGCTCCAGAGCAAAACGTAGGAACCGAACACGCTCTGGTTACATTTGGCGTACGGAGGTGGAGCTGCGCAGATTCGATTTTGCTGCAAAGCTATCTCTTTGAGGCCTATGGGCAGAGGGATGGGGGAGGGGGAGGTGGGGGGGAGGTGGGATACAGTCGCTAGCTTCAACGACAGTGGGCCAGGCTGTCCGAGCAACAGCAGCAGGTTCCTGGTTTCAGGAAGCCCTATTCTTCCCTTTATGAAGCAGCCAAGCATTGCTGTGGCAACCCAGGGATAAAATTGAGATGGAGAGGCTTGAGTGAGCAGGGAATCGAGGGTGGCCAGAGAGGGTTAAATTCCTCTATTTCAAGTCAAAACAAAGAGCGCACTGTGTTGATTACAATCAGGCTGCCTTCATGGATGCGGGCCACTGTATCAGAAACGTCAGTTTGTTGCTCGGAGAGCGAAGGTGACTTTCTGAATTTATTTAGGGTTGTTTAGATCGTGGTCATGTATTCTGTCTTTCCCTTAATCCCCTTGGTGGATTAAGGTCCTGCCTGTTTATTCTGATAGGAAACGAACGACGGGTAAAGGATGATGGCCGGTTTGAAAAGGGGTAGCTATCAGTTCCGAAAAATACAGTCTCTTCAATCTGACAATAATTAATGACTCTATATTGCACAGGGTTGCTGGAGTAATTGTCTGTTGTCAGCAAGCCAGGCATAATTACAAGTGGCCGAGGCTGAGATCAAGGTCTCTCTCTCTCTCTCTCTCTCTCTCTCTCTTCACCTCTCTCTCTCTTTTTCTGTGACTTTCTCTCTCTGCCCGTGTGCCCTTGCAGTCTCTCGCTCCACTGTGTGTCTCTGTCACGGTCCCTGTCACTGAACATACATCATCGCTCCCTCATCTCCTCTCCTTCATCCCTGCATCCTTCCATACCTCCTTCATCCCTCTGTCTACCAGCAGTTATTTTCTTTTCTCCTTTTCTATCAAAGAAACAAAGGACAAAGCATTGTATTGCTATAGCTGTGTCTATAGCTGAGATCTGAGACCTATTGCTCAATAAGAAGCAACCACCCATAACATCTCAAGCTGAAATTAGTATCAAAAACAGATTACTCATTGCCAAATATGTCTGTGTGTGTGTGTGTATGTGTGTGTGTGCTCGCAATTGTACTTACAGTAAAACACCAAGCCTATCAGACTCAGCTAACCCCTATTAATGACCATAGTCAGTATGCACTTTATGGCAAATTGGATTTCATGGGTGCTTGAGCATGAAAGAGAAATCTTGTTTGGAGGATCCATAAAAATAGTTCATTACAAAAAAGAAGAAAAAAAAAAAGAGGTCTGGTACGACTTTTCTCGGGCATGTGCAGACAGCGATACAGCAGTTAAATATGACCAATTCTCCAGAGGGTAAAGAAAAGAGAGAGAAAATGAGAGAAAGAGAGATAGGGGTGGAAAGAACGACACGCACTGCTTCATGCTGCCTGAGAGCTTTTTTTTCTTCTTTTTTTTTGCTGGGTTAATAATGTTACTACAGCATGTGAACAAAAAATAGAGAAAAAAAAACTCCACTGGTTTAATTTGTCAGAATAATGTGCAAAAAAAAACTGTCGAGCTTTCCAAGAAAAAAAAAAAAGAAAAAGAGCAAGAAACTGACAGAAATGTCAGTCTGTCACTTTAAATGGTCCTACAAGGTTTCATGTGCTTCTGATGTGGAAAAAAAAACGGAGAAAAAATGAATAAAATAAAGAAAGAAAAAAGAAATGAGGGAATCCTTCCGTGACTTGTATTATTTATCATGCTCCGTCGCTAACCGTGGTATCCAACCGCAAATTATGAACTGCAGGAAAACTGCTGCCAAATAATTTGTCAAATTATTCCCACCGAGGTAAGTACAGCACGCCAAAAGTGCCGGCGCGAAATTACACAGCCTCACGACGAGAGAGCCGTCCAGCCAAGCAACACAGCGAAAATCAAGGAACACCAAAGTGGCCGCCGCATGAGTGCGAAACCACTTCTCTCAATTACAAATATTGAGAATTTCCGCACGACTGGAGGGAGGTTATAAACACAGAGGTAGGTCCTGTCTTCGAAGATCACTCAGGCTAAGAGGAGGCCTGATCACGTAGCCAATCAGATTCTGGTCAAATACCTCACAAGGTCTGGTTCTGGAGACGTGACTCAGCACTAGTCCAGATTGCAACGTGATCTCAAGAGTGAAGAGTCCTGTTTTCCAGACGCTGATTGTTTCCAGACTAAACCCATTCACTTCCATTAACCACTTATTCTGACTTAATCTGAGTCATGAAAGCTGCAGGTATGTTTCTGCCAGACAGCACACCAAGATAGATCATTGGTTAATTGCTGCTAGACTAAACAATACTCACGCATCATGCATAAAAATTTGAGTAGTTTCACTATTGAGTAATTGAGTAATTTCACTAGTTCTAGTTCACTAGAACCATGAGTAGTTAGCATTGTTGTCAGGTTAGCACTGTACAGTTCTGAACAGACCACAATAACAGTATGAGAAAACCAATGCTAACAAAAGCAGCTGCCCAACTGGCAAAGAAGCTGTAATCAGCAACAAGCAACTGTATTTGTTAAGCTTTTTAAAAAGCAAGGATAATCTTTGCAACCATCCAAAAATCTGTTTTATGAGTTTAAGCTATATTTACACTTGTCAAGAGAAAATATAAAACATTAGATAACACACTACCATAACAGCTGTGTAGCTGTATATAAATTATTTTTAACATGGATCGAAGAAAACGCAGTATGTAACACTGCTGTTCACTGCCTGATCCCTTGCGTTTCAAGTTCTTGTGCACTGTTGCTGGCACATTTTGTTTTTTACCGCCCTACTTAGTGCTTTAGTTTGTGGTTTGGGACAGCCCCTGTTTTCTGTGGGCACGGCCATCCCTGTGGCAAAATGTTCGACAGTGTTGAGTTTTGAATGCTGTCAGATTTGGTTCCTTAAACCAACATGTGCCTCCAATTAATTGCACTGCATCTAATTCACCACTAGGAATGTATCGATATGGGAACATTGGACCAACAATAATATCTGACATTTGCCATGCAAAAATGTGCTGATGCTGATACAGAAAAAAAAAAAAAATATATATATATATATATATAAATAAACAGTAGAAGTTATGTACATATATATAGTGATTACAGACTATGAAACAAATATTCCATTTAGAGATGCTATAACGGTTGTTAAGTAAATAAAATCTACATACTAGCCTATAAATAAACCCTATAAAACAACCCTGATATCAATGTATGTTTCTTTTTTTCTACAATATGCTCACAACAACCCAACTAGCCACGGATTATCATGAAGTTTTCCAGAAGATCTTCCAAAGTAAAATGTCGTTTAAAGTTTGAAGCTGTTATGTAAAAAGGTGTGAAGGTTTCAATGAATATGAAAAACCCTTGGACTAGGAGCAAGATTCCCAAGATACTTAAGTAAAAAGCATGGTGATGTCTTACCGGCCTGGCTGGTAGCGATGCTGACAGCAGCGAAGAGTCTCTGTGTGCGGCTAAGGTCCGAGACGCCGTTGACGGCCTCCACTTCGAAGGTGTAGTTGGCGTGGGCCAGCAGTTCGCTGATTGTGACTTCGGTGTCGGTGAGGCCGCTCTGCTGCGGCGTGTAAGCCACGTTTCCACCGCACGGGACGCACTCCTCCGGCTCCCAACTGCAGCGGCGGCAGATAATCCGGTAGGTGACGTCATTTCGGCCCCCGGTGTCGGCCGGCGGCCTCCACTCCAGAGTGACGGTGGTCTGGTTAATGTTGTAGACCAGGTTCTGAGGAGCTGAAGGGGGCCCTGCAGAAGACAGAGAGACAGAAAGAGCCATGAGGACAACAAAGAGACGCAGAGAGAGGGGGAGACAGTAAGAGATAGGGAGGAACGAAGAAGAAAGAGAGAGGAGAGATGAGTTATGTAACCCTCACGATAAGAAGAGTGACAGCGACACTGGGTACGCGCACTGGATTATTCCTCTCCTCTCTCTCCTGCTGTATTTACGTGCCATGGGGACCTGCAGAATCCAGCCCCCTGGCAAATACTGACACGCAATTATACTGTAACCCAGATACTCCAAGATGTTCCAGAATGCAGGGGGAGTAAGACTCGAGAGCTGCCAAGGTCAGAGCAGACCGGGAAGAGACAGAGTAGTGAAACAACTCAATAACGAGCCTCGGGATTCACTTTGAGGGAGAAAACGTGGAAAGAAAAAAGAAAAAATCTTTACCGATAAGACCGTCATCCCGTTCCCACCCGAACTCTCGTCTGAGCAGGTAAATTAATTAGCAGACGGAAAGGTTAACAAGCTTCTCGTGTAACGATTAGGCGCGAGGAGAGCAGTAAAAGTTTATGCTTTTGACAGGAGGCGAGACTCAGAGTCTGAATCGAAGCCAGAATTTATGAGTGGGAATTAAAAGTGAGTTATGGAGTTAACAGCATGGGCCATGACGGGCTTAAATGGGCTACAATAACCAGCTGCCCGCGATGGCGGAAAACAAGGCGTCATCTCTTTGTCCTACGCAATACCAGACACCCAAGCTCATCTCATAAAATAATGACTTACATCCAGCCTCCACTGTCCTCCCACAGCCAGCAGACACTCGATTCTATCACCATAATGTTGTTCCAGCCATTTCACTGCCTGCTCTATATCCGCTTTATTAAAGCATGGTTTAGAGGAGGCTGCGCTGGTTTTATGGGTAGAGATGTCCGGAACGAGTATGGAGGCGATCAAGACATGTTTTAATGGCTCTATATTAGGCCTGATCACATGCCCTTTTTTTTTTAGCTTTTCTTAAGGCTAGCACTGTGCACTTTGGTGCACTTATATACGGTGGTAGGTATTAAATACCTATATTTACAAATACAAGTGGAAACCAAAAAATAAACATGATTTTTAAGACATGCCCTAATTTTCGCACTATAAGGCACAATTAAAATCCTTAAATTTTCCAAAAATCATCAGCGTGTCTCATAATCTGGTGCATTTTATGTATGAATTTTACCAGTCAGGTTGTATGGAGCAGTAAAGCCACTCTGCTGAAGTACAGCATTATACAGGAGTTTCAGTTTAGTTTTCCAGCCTTGGAGCTGGAGCAGTATTAGCATCAGCCGCTAACTGCTATTTCCCTGTTCAGAGGTCAGTATTATCGGCCTGTAGCCTGCTGCTAACTCCGGCTAGCACTGCTGGAGCAGCATTAGCATTAGTCACTTACTGTGCTAGCTCTTTCACTATTCAGAGGTGAGTATATCAGACTGTAGTCTGTGTGTTTATCATGTTAAAAGAAGCTACATGGGTAGAACCGCTATCTAATATCGCTCTGGCTTACTGGAACATGCATTTAGGGTTCCGCAGTGTAGTGCTGTTGGGCGGCATTATCCGCTAACCGCTAGCAGTTAGCCACTAATGCTAACTCTCCGGCCTTAATGCTAGTGCTTGAGAAATTCAGGAATCTAAGCTTACTGTAAATAACCAGAACAAACCGTCTTCTGAAGAGAAATCTGTGTAGATTATCACTCAGCGCTCGTTTGACTTTTTATTACAGTTTTGTTTACTTAGCTTAGCTTTACTTATCTTAGATAGCTAACCTCCTGCTGAATCAGAAGTTCCTTATATTGTCTCTTAAAATGCACCTTATAATTCAGTGCGCCTTATGCATGAAAATAGACCAGAAAATAGACGTTCGTTGAAAGTGCGCCTTATAGTGCAAAGAAGACGGTAATTTGTGTTATTTATAGTTTTATGTTCTTTTTTAGTCAGGCAGTGGTAAGAGAACCAGGTTATCAATTACATGGTTGTGGGTTCGATACTCAGACATGTTTGCACCCTTGGGCCAGGCCCTCAATGCTCACTACTCACTAGGTGCCTCAGCTATGGATGCCTACAGCCTTCGGCACAAGCATTCGCTAAACCACTGTGTGTGTGATCATAAGTGTGTGTATGTTCACTGCATGGCCAAATTCAGATTTTGTGTAACACTATGCTATGTAGCGTTTGAGCCCAAGTGATTGCCATTTTTAAATAAACAGTCCAAAAAAATCAACCTTTTCAATGTCAATGATAAACCTAAGCATTGCTAAAGCTGACTGCTTTATTTTCTTTGCACCTACGCAAAGAAAATCCACGCCCACTTCCAGGACACTACTGACACTCGGCGCATCTGGCAGGGCATCCAGACCATCACCAACTACAAGTCACCCTCCCCTGCTTGTAACAGTGATGCCTCCCTTCCAGATGCACTGAACTCCTTCTACGCAAGGTTCGAAGCACAGAACTACACGAAAGCAAGGAAGACTACACCTCCTCCAAACGATCAGGTACTGTGCCTGTCCTCAGCTGATGTGCGGAAAACTCTACTCAGAGTCAACCCACGGAAAGCCCCAGGACCAGACAGCATACCTGGCAGAGTGCTCAGAGGATGTGCAGAACAACTCACGGATGTTCTCACTGACATTTTCAACATCTCAATCTCAAACATCTCAAACATTTTCAACAGTACTGCAATCGTGCCGACGTGCTTCAAGACGACCACCATCGTCCCTGTGCCGAAGAAGTCTCAAGTGTCCTGCCTTAATGACTACCGTCCCATTGCACTTACTCCCATCATCATGAAGTGCTTTGAGAAGCTGGTCATGAGGCACATCAAAAAACAGCTCCCGTCCTCACTGGACCCTCTGCAGTTTGCGTATCGTCCAAACAGATCAACACACGATCTCTACTGCGCTCCACCTGGCTCTCACCCACCTGGACAACAAAGACTGCTATGTTCGAATGCTGTTCATCGACTTCAGTTCAGCATTCAACACCATCATCCCTCAGCATCTGATCGGAAAACTGAGCTTGCTGGGCCTGAACTCCTACCTCTGCAACTGGGTTTTAGACTTCCTGACTGAGAGACCACAATCAGTCAGGATTGGAAACAACACCTCCAGCACCACCATACAGAGCACCGGCGCCCCCCAGGGCTGTGTGCTCAGCCCACTGCTGTTCACTCTGCTCAAAGTACAGCTCAAACCACATCATCAAGTTCGCTGATGACACAACTGTAGTTGGCCTCATCAGCAAGAACGACGAGTCAGCATACAGAGAGGAGGTGCAGTGGCTGACGGACCTGTGCAGAACCAACAACCTATCTCTTATGTTGCACTGTCGACACTCCTGCACTTTATGTTGTCTATTGCTTGTGGTTCTATGTTGCACCATGGTTCCGGAGGAACGTAATTTCATCACACTGTGTACCTGTACTCAGATGTAATGACAATAAAAGCCTCTTGACTTGACTTGACTTGACTAATGATTATGTATGTGAGTTTGTGTATTTTGGATGTGCAGGACCTTTAATGCAAACCTCACTCTAGCTCTGGCGGTATGTCCTGTCCCAGAACGCCCTGCGGGCAGGTGGCTGCACCTCAAAACCTAACACATTTACTAGCAGAACACACCATTCATATGTATGAGGGCAAAAAGCAGGCGGCAGAATGGGGGGGATGAATAATATGGCACTTACAATGTGCCCCTTATTAAGACTAATGGCAGAGACACACAACTCTCTCGCTCTTGCTCTCTCTCTCTCACAAACAGATCCCTCCATATTCATCAGACGAGGAGAGAGAGAAAGAATACATGATCGGATCAGATGAAAGGGACACCTGTGTCGAGTGTCGAGGGGGAGGTCTCTTTCTCTCATCCTCTCTCTCTCTCTCTCTTTCTCCATGTCTTTATCTCCATCTCTCACAACCTCACCTACAGATGCTAATGATGTCCCTCCTCCTTCATTGTCTGTTGGAGAGAGCTGACACACACACAAACACACACTTAACCTCCCGGGATGTGTTTATCTAGCATTTCCATGGCTACCTGCGATGATAAGAGAAATGGCTCCACTAGCGCATCCTCTTCCCTTTTTGGATGTGGAGTGGTGAAGATTGCCTATAAATAAACAACATCCCTCAGATGATTCGAGAGCCACTCCACTATCTGGATGCCCTGCGATATCACACAGAATTAATCCAAGCAAGTGATAACATAAATGCCTGTGGTTACGTCTCTTTAATATGCGATTTATTTCTGCAATTTGTGGTTAATGAAAACACACGCGGTCCATCTGAAATACACAAAGGAGCTGAACGTCTCTACGTGAAAGACCCAAGGCCTCGGGAGGTGTCTCCTTGTCCAGTCTCATCCTCAGTCTCAATGATTTAGCCAGCAATTTAGGTCTGCAACTCAACCTATGTCTCCAAAAGTGCCTGAACACACCAGATTACATATTTCCTCACTAAATGTCAACACCTTCCACATTTAAATAACAATTTAAACAATGTTCTGGACATTTGAGGGCCATTTAAATGCTGTGTTTAGCTGAAGCATTTAGCTGAAGCGTTTAGCTGAAGCGAAGACAGAGAAAGCTAGAAACAGGAGCCGTACACACAGCAAATAAAGATGGAGGACGTGGTAGAAATTATCGTTAACTATTCAACTAATCGAAAAAATAATCGACAGATTAGTCGACCAAAATACCAAAATAATCTGCAGCCCTAATACAATTATAACACCATATCAGGAAAAAAAATGTATACAGGATGCTCATATTAAAAAGAATTTAGGTCCAATTTTATAATAAGTGTCTATAATAACTGTAAAATTACACATAAACAAGCTAATGCATGTAATAACACTGTAACTACTGATATAGTGCTCACTGATACACGTTTATTACAGCTGTACAGGTTAAGTAGTGTGCCATAAGTGCCAATGTCAATATTTAACTTGTGTGTAATAGAGTGAGTATAATTTCACATTTCACATGTTCACATGAGTTAAATTTTTATCCAAGAGCTCTTTCCTGATATGTAATAAGGGCTGTGATTGTTTTAAAATAAAAAAAAATCCTAGTCAGTTTGATTATCGGAAGATGGACACAATTTTCCGCTACATCACACGAACACTAATAAGCATGTGTAATTACATAACCTGTACAACTGTAATTGAACTGTAACATTATGTAAGACTAGTATGTAAAAATATTAATACTTATAGTAATGTATTAATAACATGTGTCTACACCAAAAATTGGGACCGAAAAATAATAAACAAGCAAAGCAAACAGTATGAACAATATAAAGATATTTCATGTTTTGCATGGTCAAATTTGCATGGTCAACATGTCCATGCTGTTTTTTGTTACCTGAGTAACCAATTTTGATGCTGCTAATGGCACTGATACAAGAGCTACTGCGAACATGGAAATATCAGAATCACTTCATCTGATCATTCAAGCAGCATTAAACCAAAGAAACAAAAAAATTAAACTGAAGAGATCATACGCATGTGCTTTTTCTTTTTTTTTTTTACATGCGAGTCTCACTCTCGCAATATCTCTTGTGTACAGTCTTGGGCTTAATCTCTCTCCCTCTCTCTTTCTTTCTCTCTTCCCACATGCACACCTTTTACATACATGTCTTTCCCACTCTTACACTTTGAACTGCTAACTGTCTCTCTCTCTTATACACATATTTTTGTATCATTATCTTTTTCTAACTGTCTCGTGCACTCTTACACTCGCACTCTGCTAGTGTGGGTCTAGTGTGTACTTTGTCTTCCTCTCACTCGCTGCCTGCTCGCTCTCGCGTGTCATGATTTTTCTTTCCCTTCGGTTCGGATTTCAAATCAACCTGTTCTAATCAAGTCTTAAACTCCCATGGTTGGCTTTAGGCTTTACTTTCATGCAGCGCAGACCTCTCTACTGTTATCACCTAAAAAGACTAATCGTGATAAAGGGTTAGGTAATTATTGGGATATGAAATTTGTAGCTGTGGGTGAACCTCACCTGCTATGCAACACGACAGAGCACTCTCGACTCATCCTTGTTCTCCCTCACTCTCTCTCTCTCTCTCTCTCTTTCTCTCTTTCTCTCTCCTGCTCGCTCTCTCTCCTCCCACAGAACTTTCATTTCACGGATTAATCTTCCATTGCCCTCGCAGACTGTGATGTCTCAATCACGTACTGCCGGAGTGTCTGTGTGAGTGTGTGAATGAGTGTGTATGCGTGTGTGTGCACGTCTCCTCTACAGGGGGCCGTTAAGTTGACTCTGGAGGAGCGAGGCTGAGTGAACCTGTGATTTCTGATGGTGCCGAAGAGCCATGAATTACAGATTCAGTGCCAAACATTGATGTGCTTAACACAGACCCACACACACATACACACACACATATACACACACAAACTCAGACTCACACACACACGTACAGGCAACCATATCTCTCTCTACCACCAAGGACAAGGTTAGAATCTGTGATACAAACAATGAAACACTTTCACCACCACCAGCCCCCTGAGAAGGTCAAACAGCTTCATGATATAAAAGAGCTGCTTTTGGACTTTTCAATAGATGGTTCTTTAAATACATATATTCTATTAAAATAATAGAGTTTAATAAATGGCTAAAGGCTTTTCTAGTATTTAACCTTTTATTCATTCAATAATAATAAATGTTGTTGTTTTTTTCCCCCACTGGCAAGGTCTCTAAAACAACCATGTTGCTAAAGGACTAGTTCAATTTTATAATAACTTAAAATCGGCCCAGTTTCTGTTTAAGTGAAAAGTTCATGCTATCTGCTAAAACTAAACTGTAAATAAATAATAGCATCCACAATATTTAGGTCTGATATGTAAATAGGTACAAATAATACATACTCTAGGTTGAAACACTCCTTATAACTTCTGTGTGAATGGATGGAGTTAAATATCGGTAGTTTACAGAGTTACTAAGGTGACACTGTGGTTAATTATAATAAGGATGGATGATACAGTTTAATATATTGAGGAGACAAGGTAATACACAATGTGGACAAACGTGGACAAGTGTATTTGGAGACGAATTAGCTCATTTAAATGAACTTAATAGAATCTAAGCTTAATCCTAACCTTATTGCTAAGCCTCACTTCAACCATTAATCAACCCTAAAACCTAACCCTAACCAAAACCTTAAAATGTTAAGATTCCTGGTTAGGCTAAGGTGTAGGGTTGCATTAAATGAAACATTATTTACATTTAGCACATAGTTCTATTGTATTTAATAGACATGCAGTTGATATGTCATACAGCTCTGGAAAAAATTAAGAGATCGCTTCAGTTTCTGAACCAGTTTCCCTGATTTTGCTATTTATAGGTATAGGTTTGAATAAAACGAACAATGTTGTTTTATTCTATAAACTACGGACAACATTTCTACCAAATTTTAAAAATGAGAAATGGCCGAAATAACAAAAAAACGATGCAGAGCTTTCAGACCTCAAATAATGCAAAGAAACCAAATTCATATTCATAAAGTTTTAGGAGTTTCAAAAAATCAATATTTGGTGGAATAACTTTGGTTTTTAAACACAGTATTCCTGTATCTTGGCATGCTCTCCTCCAACAGTTTTACACACTGCTTTTGGATAACATTATGCCACTCCTGGTGCAGAAATTCAAGCAGTTCAGTTTGGTTTGATTGCTTGTGATCATCCATCTTCCTCTTAATTATATTGCAAAGATTTTCAATTTGGTAAAATCAAAGAAACTCATCATTTTTAACTTGTCTCTTATTTTTTTCCAGAGCTGTAGTTTCTTAATGTATTAAAAAGGTTTATCCTTCTGTTGGAGTAAATGTCTCTACTGTGCAGGAACGTCATTTGCACCTCTGTATTCATATTAGCCCTAAATCTACTAGCATCTAATATTAAATTAAACATGTTAAATTATTGGCGTTTCAAAGACCTATTTTAGCCAATGAGAAGTGTGCGCATGATTAAAGAACCAACACAACCAAATGTGCAAGCCAAGAATCCTTTAGGCACTTTTATTTTTAAAAAGTCTATTCTGGAAGTAAGACGATCTGGTCGGAAGGCTGAGGAGAAAGCGCTGGGCTTTTTCCACCCTCTACTTTCTAGTGACAGAATGTTAATTAGGTCAACTGCTGATCCTGAGACTGAGTGTGTGAGTGTGTGTGTGTGTTGTGCCTAGACTTAAGGCTTAAGTTTGGAATGCTGTATTGAGAGCTGGGCTTGGCAGTCCTGGACCTGCTCCGCCTATTAGAAGTCAAGTCACTAATTAAGCATGGCTAAGCGGTGGAAAGCTGGCTGGTTGCATTCGGACGCTGCTGAAATCAAGCAGGCAGTAATCCCTAATCTACTAAAGGTGGCGGCTGAACTCTGGCCCTGCTGCTGCAGTGCCAGGGGAAATAGGACAGAGGGGCTAAAGCTGGGCAGCCATCCCACAGCAAATGCTGGCGAGGTGGAAGGACTGACGACGAGTCAACGACTTGACTAGCTTCAGTGACTGGTTCAATAGAAGAGGGGAAAGAGGGAGGCCTGAGATCTCGCTCAGATAGAGTCAGATTCTCAGATATGGTTTACTCTCATATTGTACACAATATACTGTACATGATGTATACACTGGATGCTTATTATTTAAGCAATTATTTAAGGATCATGCTTTAACATGTAATATTGGCACTGCTGTGCTGCGGTCAGAGATCAGCACAGCAGTGCCAATATTACATGTTGTAGCACGAACCTCGAGTGTATTATTGTGATTATACCACAGTTCCATTATCGCTGTTTATTGTAAGATTTTGAGTTAAAGAGGAGGAGAAAATATGATCTGTTTGGATATAAAAACTCTGCGAGTTAAAATAGTTCCATTGCTGCTCTGTTTGTAGCTGCACTGTTTGGTTTGTAAGCGCTGCATTGTTGCTAAGTTACCTGTATGTGGTGGAGTAATACATGGAGAGCTTCGGTTACAGTACATTACCGGCTGATAGCAGCACTCATAGAACGCCTCTCAGTGTGAGTTGGAACTAACTATGGTATAATAATAATTGTAGCACTACTACTACTCATCTATTTTCTTCATTCTACATAAATGTATCCATATCTGTGTCTTTACCTACATTACCTCTCCAAATGTGAGACTACAACCTTCTAATGACTGCATTTAGCTACTTTGCATTGTACCCACTGCTGACACAGATGTGCAAATGCACAATGCACTTACAGCTTGACTACTGCCAATAGAATAGGACTCTCTAGATTAGAAACATGAGCCTATAGAGTATAAATCCTATAGAGTATAAATCCTCCCAGCACTGAGCTGTGAAGTAATGGAACTGTGTTCTCTGGATTGATTGTTTAGGGATACTTTAGGGATGAGTTAAAGAGTTGGGGATGAGGTGGTGTGCTAATTATCCAATACACTGTCCTTACTAATGTTTTTTTAAATGTTGAATCCAATCAAATCCTCACAGCAATGCTCCTTAAAAAGGGTTCCTCTACTTTTTTAAATATCCTTAATTAAATTAATTAGAATTAATTAATCTCTAATCTATTTCCTCTTTTTGTCTTTTCTTCTTACTGTTATTTATTCTTTCTCACTGATTCTCCCACTATCTTTGTCTTTCACAGATTTTTCCCATTTTTTTACTCAGTCTCCCCTTTTTGTCCAATCGAATTTGCTTCTAATGTCTTTCTTTTTCTTTCTCTTATTGGCTGCGTCTCCTTTCTCACATTCTCTCACTCTCTTCTTTCTCAGGTTCTCCCCTTCTTGCTTTTTCTCTCCCGATCTAACTCACTCTCTTTAATTTCTCACAAATTCTTTATTTCATTTCCTCCCTTGCTCTATCTCTACCACCCCGCCCCCCCTCTCTCTCTCTCATTCTCTCTCTGCCCTTTAGAGACCCTGCACAGTGGCAGCTTTCAGTGCACAGCTGTTGCATGATTGATGCCTCTGAAACCTGTCATCAGCCCTCGTCTGCCCATCCAGGTAAATAAGCCCCCACTCCACCCCACACCTCACCCACCCCCCTTTCCCCTCGATCCCTCAGATGGAACAGCAGTCTTCTGATGTATCTCATTAGTTCACAGCGCTGCCTGAGACTAAAGCAGGGATTATTTGGGGATGGGCCAAAATAAACACACTAAAGCCGTTTGTGAATAGATTTAGTGTTGTTTATGTTGTAGTTTTTTTTTGTTTTTTTTTTCCCAACTGAACAATTGTGCGCCTCTTCTTTGTGCACATGCTGGAGAATCTCAGTCGTCTGCTTTCCTCTGCTGCAATCTGAATTTTATTGCTCTGGGTCTTAATCCCTGTTCTGAAGAACTGCGTTTGTGTGAATGTGAACGTGTGACTGTGTGTGTGTGTGCGTTTGTGTGCGTTTGTGTGTGCCTGCATGTGTCTGTTTGTCTAAGGCCTAAGGTTCTTCAAGCTTACACACGTTCATTTAAAAGCTGTCTATGTGGATGTTTATTCAGCAGATGTAAATTCGCCTCCAATTACCGGCGAGGCTCCCACGACTCTAAATCCCCCAACGAAAGGCTTCATCCCAGACAATTCACACGGCCACAATAACTTAATCCAGAGATAATTAAGATAAAACTTTTGAAGAGCGAAGCCTTACACGGTGGGTTAGAGGCTTCGGGCTAATGGACAGGATTTTAAAGTTCCTCCTCTTGTGACAACCTAATTGCACGTTAAAACTTTGGCGAAATGAAGCTGTTCGAGTGTCACTGGCTGTGTTTCACTCGATTGCAGGGTGTGGACAAATGAACAGAAAGTTCAAATGAACAGAGGCATCTGACCAATCAAGAGTCTAATATGAAAGTCTGATATGAAAATGCCTTTTTTATGTGACAATGTGGACTAAGAAATGCTAAATAACCATACCACCACAAAAATGGGAGTGTCCCATCGATCTGACAACCATTATCAAGCCTTACTCATGAACTTCAGTAATTCACCTTGCCTTGCCATGAGCACACTGCCCAGTATTTAACCTCAATCACAAGATAAGAGCTCACAACTTGTACAAGTGTGGGTATTTCCTAACCATGTGCTGTGATTATTGTGGCAAACTTTCATGATTAATGAACCAATGAAAATGCCCCAAAATGACCTGGAATTCTTTGTATTGCCCTAATTTCCACTGAGAATCAAAAGGTTTTTTTTTTTCCTTCTCATTAACTCTAAGAATAAGAATAAGAATAAATACTATAAGAATTTGGAAATTTCTGCATGAAAGTTATTAGAATGAATGCTATTAACATACAAAAACAAACCTGAAAGCTTTTTATCCTTAAACTAGTTCACAAAGATATAGTTAAGTACTCTATGTACTTTCAAATTATAATTTTTCTCATTTTTGCTGTATTTATGTTTAATTTCATCTGTTCTAATGTTCTAATATGTGCAGTTTTACAAGCAAACCCTCACTAGTTGTGAGAACTGAATTAAAAGCTCATGTGCTTGTATATATTTTTTATATATAGTGCTTAAGAAGAGTTCACAGAGCTAAGCAGTCATAAGCTACATTGATCTTGAATCTCCAGAGCAAATCTAAGGAAATAAGTATTTCTTACCTGATAAACTGAACTTTTTTGTCTTTAGTTTTGTTGGAAAAAAACAGAAGCTACTGAAGTAAAAAAAAAAGGGAGGGATGGTTTTGCAGTCCAGTCTTGCATGTGTGTGTGTGTGTGTGTGTGTTTCAGTGTGTGTTATGTGTGTGCCTGTGTTTGCCCTCGATCCACAAGAGAAGCGAAGTGAATGTTTTCATTGCCAGACACGGAAACCACAATCTAGCCATGAGCAAGGGATCTGTTGCTCACAAAGAGAAAGAGAGAGAGAGAGAAGCAGGCTTTCCCACGTTCCTGCGCATTTAGTGTAGAGGGTAACAATTACACAAAATTGCTTACAGTGTGTTCCTGTCTTTTGATTTGGTCACAAATGAAGCCGGTATGTGTTTTTTGAAAGTGTTTAGGGTGTGGATTTGAGAGAAATACTTAGAGAGAGAAAGAAATAGAGAGAGAGAGAGAGAGAGAGAGAGAGAGAAAGGTAAATGTATGAGAAGCTTCAGACATGAAATCTCACGAACAGTGAAAAGGTAACAGTTCAGAAAGCAAACCCCTGCAGTGAGTTCTGGCAGCACCATTCTGGAAAACTCTCATTTTGACATGTACATTCTGCTGCACTGTGGGTAATCGCTGTGAATTACTTACTGTGGAGTTCAACAACTATGCAAATCCAGGTTACGTATAAAAAAACTCATTTTAAAACCCCTTGCATCCAAAAACACTACACATCATTGGTGCTTTACGGGCTTCATAGCATAGTGTATTGTGCTTGAACCCTGATGATTACCACTTACCATCTGTAATCTGAATAAACTAGACTTTCATAGGTGATGTGCTCTACATCAGTACTGCATCAGTTTAAAAAAAAAGCATTAAAATAATAGCAGTATGTATGACACAGTGTGAACAGCCTTGCTCTCGATATTTTTTATTCAAAAAGTCCCCAGACCCGACAAGCGTCTCTCTCTCAGGGGAATCCTTGTAAAACTTGTCACTGAATTTCATAAAAAAAAAAAAACACAAGGCTGATCCTGTGTCAGATGATGAAGGCCAAATCTCTCCTCTCTTGTTCCTTTCTGTGTTTACTGAGTCAGCTATTCCTTACCTCTCCTCCTCCTCCTAATGCACTACTGCAGGATTATCCTCATGTTATCCCCCTTCATTCTAAGTGCAGAAAGAGAAAAAAAACAGCCCGTGGTTCTGAACAAACCTGTTTTGTGGCAGATTAAGAGGCATGTGAACCCCTCCACCTACCAACATCTTTCTTTCTCTCTCTTTCTTCCCTTGGCCTGATTGTGTAAACAAGTCATCAGTGGCTGCCAAAATTAAAAAGTGGTGGAAGGGAAAGAGAGAGGTGGATGGAGGGGAAAAGAGAAGAGAAAAAAAGATGTAGAGAAGAGGATGTAAGAAGCAGTCAATGAAAAGAAGAGAACAAGAACACTGTAGCTAATTAAAGTGTGGAAAAAGCACAAAAGAAGTATTGAGAAGAGAAGAGAAGAGAAGAGAAGAGAAGAGAAGAGAAGAGAAGAGAAGAGAAGAGAAAATGCGTATGAAGGGGAGGGTGTCTGGGTCCTGTGGCTTCCATTTCTGACAGTAATTGCAATCTAATTTGACGGGAAACAGCAAATTGCCCCACTGATCATTAGCTACCAGACAGAGAGAGTGAAAGAGCAAGAGAGAGAGAGAAAGAGAGAGAGAGAGATAGAGAGAGAGAGAAAGAGGGTCATAAAGACATATTGGAACAAGAGGGAGGAGCACATGTCTGAATTTGGGCTTGATGAAGAGCAGATCAGTGGTTTTGGGAAAAAGACCAATGAGGGTATTTTACGATCAATCCTAAGTGTGTGTGCGTGTGTGTGTGTGTGTGTGTGTGTGTGTGTGTGTGTGTGTGTGTGTGTGCGCGCACCTAAATTTAAAACTCAATTGGTTTCTTTATATGTTTTAGTATATGGAATATCGTTATATTCCAAAAATATGGATTCTTTGGGGGTTTTGTGTAAAATGTTGAATGAGTGTGTGTGTGTGTGTGTGTGTATGTGTGTGTGTGTGTGTGTGTGGTTCCACTTACTGGTGCAGGCGATGGATGGTGGGTCAGACAGCGCTCTGTAGTATCCATCCTCACAGTCACATCTCCAGGAGCCCTCCCTGTCATTATAGCTGTGGGCCGGACAGCGCGAGCACTGCAGATCCTGAGACGAAGACTTATAGAAGCCACGGCCACAGGCTGCGCGAGAGAGAGAGAGAGAGAGAGAGAGAGAGAGAGAGAGAGAGAGAGAGAGAATTAGAGCCTCTTTCACAGTTGAGTTCACATAAAAAAGAGGGCAGGGAAGAACAGATCAGTGAGCTTGTGCTCACATCTTACAACAGCTGGTGTTTGGATCAAACTGCCCCTCCGGCATCATGAGCATACTTAACAAACTCTCTCTCTTACACACACACACACACACACACACACATACACACACACTCACACATACACACACACACACGGAGCAGAGCACATGTTTACTTAAGAATGAAGATGTTGAGCCCTCAGTAAGTACTGACAAGCTTATTTTTAAATAGTCTACCTACAACTCGGGGGTGGGGGGAGGCAAAAATAGAGGGAGAGTGGGACAAAAAGAAGAAAAGGCAGAAAGAAAGACAGAAAATAGTGAGAGAGTGAGAAACAGAATGGAAAATTAGAGAGAAAAGAAACAGAAAGAGAAAAAGAGAGAGCAACAGGAGAAAGAACAAAACAATGTTCAAAAACAATGAGAAACAGAGACAGACAGACAGACAGACAGACAGAAAGATAAATGAACAGATGGTATAGAGATAGAGAGACACACAGAGAAGAAAGTTAAAGACACAGAGAAAGGAGACAAAACAATAAGAAACATAGAGAGATAAACAAAGGGACAGAAAGAGACAGACAGAGAGATGGAGAAAGGCAGAAACAGAGGGACAGGGTGATACAACGAGAAAAAGAGAGAGAAACAAAGAGAAAGGGACAGGTAAGAGAGACAGAGATACACAAAGACAAAGTGAGGAAAAAGACAGGCACAGATAAAGGAAACGGGAAAAAACTGAAACATATGAGAGATACAATCAGAAACAGAAAGAGAGAGAGACAGGGAGAGAAAGAGACAGGTATAAGAAAGACATAGACTTATAGACAGAAAGAAAAAGAGGCAGACAGAGACAGGTAGAAAGACAGAGACAGGTAGAAAGACAGAAACAAAGAGAGAAACAAAGAGAACTGGAAAGAGACAGAGAAAAGTGATACAATAAGAGGGAGACACATAGACATACAGACAGAACGAGAAAGAGACAGCCAGAGAGACAGAAAGAAAGACAGAGTGGGTGATACAAAGAGAAACAGAGAGAAAACCAAAAAAGACAGAGAAACATACAGAGAAGAAAGAGACGGACACAGAAAACGGAAACACAGGAAAATAGCATAGAAACAGCAGAAGAGGATGATACAACAAGAAACAGAGAGAGAGAGAGAGAGAGAGAAATAAACAAAGAGAACAGGGAAGGTAAGAGAAGAACAGAGAGAAATGCAGAGAATAAAGAGACAGACACAGAGAAAGGTGACAAAGGGAGAAAGATAAACAGAGGGTAAGAGAGTGATACAATGAGAAATAGGCATAGAGAGAGAGGCAGAGACAGATAAGAGGGAGACACAGGGAGAAAGACAGAACGAGAAAGAGACATACAGAGAGACAGGGAGAAAGACAGAAACAGAGGGAGTGGGTGATACAATGATAAAGAGAGGGAGAGAATGTGGGGAGAGAAACAGAGAGAGAGAGAGAAAGAAAGAACTGTCCTCCATGCACAGAGGAAACAAAGGCAAGGATAGTGTAGAAAATGGGCAACTTAAAGGGATTATTTTCAGTATTTCACCTTTAGTGGGGGGGTGGGGAAGGACGTCCCGCAGGCAGCCCCAGATCACAGACAAAGCTCAAATTAAGGCCGGATCGCCCGAGGCACAGTGCAAGAATCTCCCTCACACGTCTCAATGACAACGAGTCATTTACACCCTCAATTTATTTCATCACAGCATATGGACAACGTTCCTAATGAAGCACCATCATAGCGCTGAAAGAGCCTGTGAGTTATAGCCAGTGCGACCAAATGGACAAAAGCCTTTCTGCTCAACTTTTAGCCCTACACATAATTCTTAAAGAGAAAATCCAAGTAGAAGTTACCATAACCCAAACAGTGAGATATAAACAGTTATTTACAGTGAGGTTTAGTGTAAAATGTTTGGCTGTACGGAAACTTGCTGACTCTCAACAGTTTCCCAAATGCAGACATTTTATTTAGTGGACTTACTTCTGAGCTTTATACGTGATACTGATGCAGGTAAAATAGAGTTAAACCTAATAAAATCGTTAACTTAACATACGCACTTAAAACTTTTCAGATATCGGTCTTCATTCACCATCAGTGTGAACAAATTCTGATTCTGTGAGGCTATATTCACACAGTGGGTAAGTGACCCAAATCGAACATTTTTCATCATGTATTCACACAGATATGAATCTGGCAGATGTGCTTGAAATTCTGTGCCTGTGTAAAAGACCACTTCTAGACAATTTTTGCTGCACCAAAAATATTGAACTGTAATTAAAGCACTACTGCCCACTGATCCAGACAGTTTCTTTTTTTATATTTGTAGTATTAAGATAATCTTAAATGGTGGAGAGAGTGCTTAATATAATGCTAGCTCTTTATATTAATTATTTTATCACATTTTCTTTCCAATTTACACGGCCAATTACCCAACCCACTCATTAGGAGTCCCTTTATCACTAGCGATGCCCCAACACGCCAGGAGGGTGAAGACTAGCACATGCTTCCTCCGATACATGTGAAGCCAGCCAGAGGAAAGCCCAGCGACTCGGTTCTGATACATCAGCTCACAGACGCCTTGTGCTGATTAGGCTTTGGAGTGATGTTTGGATCAACATTCTACCCACACAGAAAGAGCAAGCTCCAGCAAGCTCTCTCGGGGCTCCAGCCGCAAATAGCGAGCTGCATGGCTGGGATTCGAACCAGCGATCTCCCGAACATAACTGCCACTCCTTAGTCTGCTAAAAAACTCTGAGACTTTTTTTTATTTTACTTTGATAAAAAGCTTATAACATTATTAAGCATATAACAAGAACGTAAGAATCGTCTCTGTCTGATGAAAAACACTTAACTCTAAAACAGTAACTTTACAGGAGAGAAAAAAAACCTTGTAAGCTTTCAATGGAAGTCAATGTAAAAAGAGTTATTTCAGGTCATTTTGAAGAGTTTCTATTGGTCCGTTTATCAAGTAATTTTGGCACAGTTTAAGGGACCTGTTCAAATTATTTAGTTAACTAAAAATCGACAAAATGTCATAGGACAGCGACGATATACATTTTATTGAATGTAGACATGCATTGTCAAACTATATTAAATCTAAAATAAATAAATAAATACATACATAAAAAATAAGCTTAGCTTTGGAATGGAATGGTGTAATAACCAAAAGATGGTTTGTTGCCTGAGGGCAATATCATGCCATAAATGATTAAGTGCAGCAAACCTTGTAGCAAAACACTGAAACTATAACAGCTCACACACCAGCGGATAATTCAGCCCACCTTCAGCTTTGTGTCTGAAACATTTGTCACCTTGATAGCTAAATTAAATGACACACTAGCACTTAATCGGATGCAAATTGACACTATTTAAGAAGGGTCAAGTTGAGTCTGCTCCGGCTGTTATGAGGCTGATTTCCGATGTTTCAAGACTCCGGCACAAAAAAAAGGTGCTATTCTGAGTCTGGCAGGGCTAACACCCACACACAGGCTACACCAGCTATTTGTGCAAAATCACTCTTCGCTCTGAGGGGAGAATCTGGCCCACATGATTTCTCTTAAAGCCCAGAACCATGCCCGAATGTGTTTGTGTGGATGTTTGTGCATGCGCTGCATGCCATGCATTTTAATGAATATTACTGAGGACACGACGCTATCGGCTTTCCGTCCTGAGACTATCCCTGTTTTAGGATCTCAATTGCATTCCTTTTTTTTTTCCTTTCCAGGAGCCTGTGAACACTCTTGTGACGTGTCTAAAATGGAGGGAGCTGTGGAGGCCTTGCGGTTTCCTCTATTTTAACACCTTGCTGTTGAGAATGGGGTGGGTTCTGAGGAGAGAGGTATCCTCATTTCAGCTACATGAAAGTCCTGTCACTGCCTATTTACCTCAGAGCCCCAGCCTGGCGCGAATAAGACCGCTCTCCGGCAGCCAGAGGAGAAAGAGAGATGTGATTTTATCTGTGATATTTCTCGACCTGTGAGGACTGGTAATTGAAAGCAGGAGCTCTAGTTCAGTCTGTGGGATCTGGAGGCAGGAAGCGTTACAGTGGGCAGGAGAGCTCTGGGCTTTTAGGCTCTTGTACCTTGACTTAAAAAGGTACTATTGCTTATTTATACTCCTAAAACTGATAATGACAAAAATGCAGAGAGACTAGTATTGTGTCCCATGACTTTTGCCATGTCCTATGGAAGCCTGTGTTGTATTGAATGTGGATGAGATTTCTGCCAGAGGAACTTTTTGGACTTTTTATCCAATCTGACCCCCCCCATCAGGGATTACTCTGCTGCCTTGCCATGAGCACATTGGCTAGTGTTCACTCTGCAGGTGTGAGTGTTCTCAAGCTGTCCACTGAAGTATCATTATCTAATAACTGTACTTATTGCTATCTCGTGACTTTTTGCAGTATGTCAGTGTATTACAATAATACCTGAAATACACTCAACAGGGATGTAATAATAGCCCTCAATTCAATACACTGGAGCATCATACACTGAACAGCAAATGAAGTCGCTGGTTCATGTTTATCACATTAGCTTGTGGTCAGCACATTAATTTGTAGCTAATGAGTTAGCTCACATAAAGCACATTAGCTTGTGTTTGTTGTAGCAGCTTGTGATTAACACATTATTAGCTTCATGTCTCAGTAGACATAAAAAAAAGTTAGCTGTGGTTGCTGAAATAAAATAATAATTAACTCAACAACAAAGCATTGTTTTCATTCAGTAAATCCTGAATGTGTAATTCTGACTAAATGCTGTAAACAAAACATAAACACTAATATATTCTGAAAAATCTTTACTATAGAATCTCAATTTTAGTAAGTAGTATTATATGTTCATTAGCAATAATTTCCTTTGCGCTCTTGTCTAACTGCGGAGCAAATTCCATCTAAATAATGTTACACAAAGAAGCGGGATCTGAATGATCCATCAAACTAAGGCACTGCCACCGTAATTGGGAGACCGCCGGTTCGAATCCTGTTCATGTAGCCTGCCATCAGCATCAGCCCTGAGAGAGCACAATTGGCCCTGCTCTCTTTGGGTTGATAGATGGTTCTTTTTCCCCTAATCACTACAAAGGGTGATGTCGATCAGCACAGGGTGTCTGTGAGCTGTTGTATCAGAACTGAGTCATTGCGCTTTCTCCCGAGTACGCTGTGATGCTACTCGGCAATACTGCATCAGGAGCAGTTCAAAAAGAGGTGGTGGCTGAATTCATATCAAACGCATTAAAAGGATGCAAACACAACCTTCTTGTATTTCAGTTGAGGAAGGAAGTGTAAAATATGAAAATCACATAAAGAGTTATTTACAGATTGCTGACAGAAGCAAATGTCTATCTATTATAAGATGCCCTCTGGCAGCTTCTATATGTAAAGATGTACGCATGAATGAAAATCACATTAAAACGGTAATTTGATTATTCAAATTAACAGCCCTAGTTGGAACCCATTACATTACACCAACTGATATGACTAGCCGTGGTGCTTTAGAAGCTCTTAAAAGTACAGAATCATACCTTCACTAAATTAAAAATGTTTCATTATATGCTGTGTCTAGACAGTGATAAATACTGCTGTGTAAACTAAAATTATTGAATGCTAAGCATTAATTATGTAAAGTGAAAAAAATAAGAAATGCTCCCCTAAATTGGGAGTTCACAGCAAAAAAAAATCAATCGCACATCAAGCCAACAGAAACCTAAAAACTAAGCATGCGTCTGACGATGCGTCTTGATAACAGAACTTGAAAATAAATGTAACTAAAAACCTTTCTTTTTCAATTTCTGTTCAGAAACATGGTATTTTAGAGATGACCGGCAATGAAAACCAAGAAAGAAACCATTACACACACTGGCAAGCCGGTGTGTGGGTTAGTCGTTGGGTGTCTGAGCCCCTGCATGAAGCATATAGATCCCACATGAGCCGAGGGCTTAAGCCCCGACCACAGTCTCCCAGCAGCTCCCTCGGCTAACATGCTAAGATTAGCGCGTTCGCAAATCACCAAAACAGGAGGGCCCTCGACCCCGCTGACACGCCGGCTTCTTACGGCCACGAGGCAGGGGTGGTTTATTTTTATGTCCCCGCAGTTGGGTTGGGGGGGTGGTGTTTATTGTGGCGTCTGAGGAGCCTGAGCATCCCTGACATGTTTACACAAGCAACCAGGCAGCAAATTAGGCTTCATATCAAAGCGTCCGCTGACGTGAGGGACCAGCCTGAAAGCCGGCTGTCTCTCTTCCACCTCTTTGAGAGTGACGTGCGCAAACAGAGCAGTTTCTGAGGCGGGCATTCCAGGCCTGCCACATGGCTAGCCCTTGGCTACAGCAATACTTGGCACAGCCAGCCATAAAAACACATCTCTGTTATGCTAGCATACGAACCTTCTCTGAAAGAGGATGAGCGGCAGTTTAGCACGTCTGCTCCTGCCAGCCTGATTTCAGCAGAGAAGGGCGAAGCTTGACAAATGATGCCTTAGTATGCATTATTTCTGAGACGACAGTAGCGGGGAATAACATGTAATTATTACAGCTACAGGGACCCAGCATGCCAGGATGCTCTTGAGAACATGACGCATGACTTGTGAACAAGGCAGCATGGAAGGATCTGACAGTAGGATAACATGCACCACTTAACTGCCCATTTGCTTCGAGTTGAGATCATGAAGTTCCTCGCGGGTGCGGAAAAGCCGAAACGCTAAACAACAGCTGAGAGCGGGCCTTTGTCTGAGGTGCCACGAGCATGAAGGCGAGCTAATGGAAGGAGCTAATGGGCTGCGCTGGTTGACATGGGCGGCTAGAGGAGCGCCACTGGGAGTGGACAACAACAGCCCTCATTTACTGCACGAAGAAATTAGCCAGCCCCTTAGAAAGCGGGGCCGAGGTTAAACGGAACGAGACAGCAAGAGATTACCGCAGGGCCTGACAGTCCTCTCCGGCTTGGAGGCGGGCGGTGAGGGCTGGCATCTGTAATTTACCTTCCAGTGAGTGGTCAAGCCTTCTGTTTGAGCCATGGGAGGAAAAGAAGAAGAAGAAAAAAAATTCCCATTCATGGCCTTGATAGAGGAGGAAGGCCTCGCAATCCTTCCACTCCAGGGAATAAAAATGAGACTTGGCTCCTTCCACTGAAAGTGTTTCAATGACATTCCGCATACCAAGACTGCGTCGAAGACAAAGAAGCGCTATCTCTTACGGACACTCAGACGAGAAGAATGGAGCGCTCAGTAGGGTAAAGATACTGGTTTAGGGCTTTTTGTGAGCGTGTTTTGTGCCCAGTTTCTCAACATTCTTGAGTTGCATCCAGACGCTTGCCATGTTTGCCGACTGCCAATCCAATCTGAGAGCTGAGAAAGAGGTTGATGAGGACATAAAAAAGTAAGAGTGAAGAGGATGGATGAGCCTTCTAGACGGCGGTGGCATTTCGTGACAGATTGACATATCGTTTCTTGTGGCCATAATAGATGATAATTATTTCTAATGTCCTGATGTGACAGTCTGGCACCTTCACTGTTATTTTCTTCCCTCAGATGATCTAACGCTGATTGACAGATTATTTTGTTCAGGTGGCCTCCGGCGAGGATTGTCTCTCCACAGCCCTGCTTTTCTCGCGGTTCACAGAACCTGAACGTATACCAATTCTAACGTATGGTGTGATAGACATCTACCGCGAGAAACTTGGTCATCTGCCATCCAACTAAGAGGAAGTCTCTGAGTCTTTAGTGAGGAGCGAATATTGAGCTTTTCCTCCAGTGGTACAGCATGCTGTTACTTCAAAGTTGGCACATCAGCAACTCATTTGGAGTCATTGATCCGGCACTTTGTGGGAAAAGCTAATCGAATAGAGTCGCTAACATACGCGTACGCAGGAGATAGGCCTCCGATGGCCATTTTAGTGCAGGCGCCAGCGATGCTGTAGAGTTAGAGGGAAGGCCCTGACCCTCTGCTATCTAACCCTGCACGGTCACGTTTGAAATTCACCTCAGCGTAATGGCCTGCTTGACACAGAATAAAAAATACCAGGTGGCAGGGACAGCATAAAGGTAGCAGAAAAAAAAGGCAGGCCGGCACAGAGATAAACAAAGAAAAGAAGGAGCCAGAGCGGGTCTGTGTTTCTGAATAATATAAAGTTGAGCAGGTCAAAGGAATGAATACATTCTGTTATTGTGTGGATGTTTGTACTTTGTACTGCATTCTACAGTACAGTGTTGCCACCTGTACTGCAGCTATCGTCTTCTTTCCACATAACTTGACCTACAGTACATTTTATTTCACTTCCCCTTCTTTCTATTCTTCTTAGCATTCCTACCTCTTAGAGTCTACATGCAACAGTGCTCTCGCTCAAATCAATGCATTGCAGTCTGTTGATGACTATTTGTTTCAGTTTTAACCAGCCGTAATTTAATAGTGGCATGGTGTTTTTGATAAAAAAGGCCAAAACCTATAGGAAACAATCAGATAGGTCTAGAGGACTTAGGTCTGTAGGAGAAGGAGTTTTCTCAAACAACGTCAGAATGCGAGGACAGTTCTTGAGTACCACACTACAGACACCTAAAATATGAAGTAGGAGTGCATTTTTAGTATCATGACATTCTGGATTATTGACTCCTGTTACAAATCTGATCAAATTCTTGTATTTTTTTAATATCTCGTATATAGGGGTGTGCCGTCATATCATATTGTATGCAAGAATAAAATGCAATTTTCATTTTGTTGCAGTAGTGCATTCTTAAAATCTTGAAATCTTTTTTAATTCATTGTTTTGTCATATCGCCATAAGAGTATCGTTATCACGAAAATATCATGAAATATCGTGACATTATTTTAGGGCCTTATCGCTCACCCCTAGTTAGAAGTTTTGCTCAAAGATTTTATTATTTATTTGTGTTTTGTGTTTTTTTTTTTTCAGGCAGGGAACTGACCTTCATAGTCTGCCAGAGGAAGCGCAGTGTTATTGCCCACTACAGTGTTACACCAATCCTCCTTGACCTACTGGAAACCAGTTTGACTACATAATTCTAAAAGGACTGAGGAAATGCTTCGCTCAGCTCCTTGCACACTAAGCAACAGGCTTTATACCTTCAAACATTTTAATCTGGCCTTCGCAGAAGGTGAGGCACCACCCCTGCCTCAGAGGAAACTCAGCCGGGGAGCAAGAAGGAAAAAAGAGAGGGGAAGGAACCGCGAGGCAGCCAAAAAGCTGCACGCACCAGGCGGAGGATCCAGTTTCGTACGTGGCTACCTCTTCCAGACACCTACACCCGGCCTCTGGATGCGAGGGGCATCGGGGCGTGAAGTACAAAATGTTAACAGAAAGAGGATTGTGAAAATGGGCAGATTAAATGGTTAAAGATGGATCGTGTTTGGGCTAATTCGCGCATAACCCGGCGCATTACTGCGAGCGAGCTGGATTACGGATGCATCGGCTACATGCGGACAAGCTGGCCATTCATGGCCACTACCTTTGCGGAGGGGGGAGATAAGTAGCTTTCGCGAGCTTTCGCCTGAGAAACAAAGAGAAGATTAGCATTCTCTTACAGTGTGAGGAAGGACACTTTGAGGGACACTGCCCTCTCTGTAAAAAGCCAGTGAGAGACACAGTGAGAAAGACAGGGCGAGAGACATTCAGAGACATTCAGAGAAGTTTAGAAGTCAAAGTGTACAGGATGCCATGTTTCAAAAGCATCTTCCTCATCATCGTTCTTACTGAGATGTGTTCAGCTGCACTGAATAAAGCTAAAACAGGTAGCACCAAGAGCCTAGCATAATTAGCCAAATAAAATAAATAAGACATAACAGCGTGGAACGACTCACTAGGGGGGCATTGTGGAAGAGCCAGCTGCTGATAGTCAGAGAACTGAAGATCAAACGCAACCTCGTTTTTGGAAAGACATCAATCACGCCAAACGACATCTGAGCAATGGGATCCATTAGCAAGGAGGCAATTACGAAACAATGCTCCAGCTCACGGAAGAAAAGAGAAATAAACAAATACACAAACAAATAAATTAGTAATGAACAAAAATAAACCTGATGGCTTTATCTTGTGTACAACAATGGATGAGCGTGGCGGCAAATCTCCGCCATTCCAGCTGAACGCATTTGTTTCCCGACCGTCGCGTTTGTGTTGGCTGAAGGCGGTCATCCCTGCTGCCAAAATCCCTAATCTTCGAACCTGCTCCTCATTATTCAAGTGTCAGCCGCGCCGAAACGAGATTTGATTAAGAACCGAACGCGACGCAGTGGAAATCTACTGTTACAGACGCGCTGGAACTCAAGACGCATCCGGGGTGGCCCTCCTCATCTGCCAGATGTTCAATGAGTCAATTTATGGCAAAATAAAGAAAGAAAAAAAAATGCTATGTAAACATTACACGAACAGAGAGGCATGGCGGCTCTTTGAGTCGTTATAGAAAACGCCCATTTGAGCCGATCCTACTGGGGTTCAGCGGCAACTGAAAAAGCACTGGAAGGCTTTTTTTACCTTAAGCTATATTTAAACCAGTGAGTAGACGGCTGAATGTAAAGTTGAAAAATGAGCATTACCTTAGGCACCTGTAATTTCCCTCCCCTGAGAGAGCAGCTGATTTGTTGCACTCATGTTTAAAACAAAGGGGTTGTTTTAACATTAAATCAGTTATCCTGCACATAATTTATATGCCTGGCTCTAGCGCACCAGAAAACGGAGCCTTGTGCACTTATGCAAAAGAGAGAGCTTCGGTGTTCTGACTGTCTTCAGCACAGAATATCTCTGTATTAAACTGTAAAAAGTAAGCCTTAAGAATGGGAATTTAACAAGTCTTGCTGCACAGGATACCATTTTTTTGCGTATAAGTTGAGTGTATTAAATACATTTTAAAATAATTATCCATTTTTATAGATAACAGAAAAGGACAGTGGTGGTAAAATATAACATGGGCTTTTGAAAGCAGAATAAAGCAGACTGGTCCTCTAATCAGGTTTCAAAAACAACAACAAAAAAATCTATGAATTAAAAAAAATTGACAGTGAATAAACACATATTAATGGTGTCACAATTCCATTCCAATAATGTAATGAATCAGGTAGCAGCTATATTAAACACAATCCTTTTCTGATCCTGTGTTTTTACTGCTGTGTTCTAGCACTGCGCCCTCTGGTACTTTTATATTTCACCATCTGTTTTAATAGCAAGCATACCATATGTCTTTCTTTTTTTTTTGTTTTTTTTATTGTTTCAACTAGCTCTAAACAGACAAACGTAGACTAATTCATACATATTAATATATCAAATTATACTCTATTCACAATACTAAAAATAGTGATATCACATTAACGGCTGACAAAAAAACATTATACTGGTAGTTCAAAGTGTCAACTACTATATACACAACCAATCATGAAGAGATTTCAGTGCAGCACTTTAGAATAACTGGGAACTGAATGGTCAGGGAGGTCCATCGAACTGTAATATAAGATATTACTAAAGATATTACAGTTAACTAAGTGATTTTAGTATAGAATTGATTAGCAGCTCATTTTACTTGAATTGCATAAAAGATACTCACTATAAAAAAATCACTAATATTACTAGTTTGGCTCACAGACACAAAACACATAGGGCCCTAATCTACACCCTGCGCAAGGCGCATTGCGATGCTCATTGCTATTTCAAACCCCATCAACAGTCTATTTTCACGCTTTGCAATATAGCAATCCTAGAGTTTAGCATTATATTTATGGTCTGGAAGTGAGGTGTGTTTCTAAAATAGAAAATATAGGTGCGCCACTGACTGATTAAAACCCTGTCAACAGTCAACAGACAGCTACCCAACCTTTTTTAGCCATGCAGGAGCGCTGTGCGTACTGTGCACCCTTAGTGCACGTACACCGCCTCTCATTAAACACACATACACAAAGACATGCTGCAGTGTGCAAGCCTGACTTTTAACTCAACAACAAACAGAATAAAGAATGAAATAACATTGCTGTTCCCTTTAAATGAGCTGCTGGCGTATACCTTAACAACATGAACACACGCAGGTCAGTATCATCTGCTGAGACGCTTAAAAACGCTGCTCTGTAAGATACGAACGTGCCAAAGTCAGAGGGCATCTGGCTCTGAAAGGGAATGAAAAGTGACACACTGATTGGTTAATTTCACTTTAAGCCCAAAACACACCCGTGATTAATTAAGAGAATTAGACACGCCCTATATCCAGCTGAGTGATCCGCAATAGAGCGATGTGCTATAGATTACTAAAAAAGTGCCCCTGGTGTTAGGTTCTAAGGCTGTGACAGTGGTGGGATGCTAAATGTAAGCTCCATTAGCCTCAGAATTTCATGGAAAAGCATGCTTTAGACGATCATTGGGGGGAAAAAAAAGTGGGAGATAATGCAAATTTGATTTGTCGCCGAACTAGTTCTATAATTCTCCTCGCAGACAGACAGAGCGTTCCTGCTAATCACGCTCTGTCCAGCCCATTGAACATACTGTGTGTGGGCGGACGGAGGCGCGTGTGTTTGCAGTATATGAGCAGGCCTAAAGGACCTAAAACTAAAGCCAAGCTGAAAGGCAGCCGGAGATGAAAGGCAGCAGATGAGAAAAGGGAGATGAGTTCTTTAGCACATAAAAAGAGAGACCAAAGGGACCAAAGGTCTGAATGCTAAGGGCCCTCTGCGGCCATAACTAATCAATGCTAAAACCAATTCACATCAGCGGTGTAGAGCTATATCACACACACACACACAAACTCATGTGCATGCATGACTTTACAGCTGTGACAGAGGTGACCATGCAAAAGAGCCGAGTCAGGCCGGGTGCAAAATCTGAAAATCCACCATTGTACCGCGTAAACCCCCCTGGGGGTTGCTGTGACACTCATGCACACATGCACACGCTGCTTTCACCCTGCATGGGGTTGGGAGGCCGATCGATCAGCCAGTAAATCAAATCAGCAGCTCCTGTCAGTGCTGGAGTGTAAATAATACTCAATAATACTCATCTACACATTTACAGATAAAAAATCAGCAACTTGTTAGCTTTTCTTTTCTTCTGCGGTGCAGAGCCAAACTTCTTTTGGATCCTTTATGGACGTCAGACCGTCTAGGAATACTAATAATCTGAGCACTGCAGGGAAGGAGAGCACTTGAACGCAGCTGACTATTTTTATTTACTTGTTTATTTTTATACTTAAATATGTCGAGTTACCTGCCTGACTGTGGAAGCATTGTGCGCAGTGCTTGCACACAGAGCTGATCTGATAGCTCTTTTCTCTGTTTGTGTTTGTATTTGTATATATGTGTGTGTGTGTGTTTGTGAGTATGTGCATAGGGTTTTTTCTCCTTTATCTCTTGTTACAAGCCAGTTTCATCTTGTTTCGGCTTCTTGTTTACAGACTGTCTGTTCAGCGTGATTTTGGATAGTATGACAAGTATAACAAACAAGGCCTCATTTTTACTGATGGATCTAATGGTGAATTCTCTGACAATACACGTGCTGATTTATATGTGCATAAATAAAAAGTATGTATAAAAAAAATGTGCAATGTCAATTCCCAAACAACAACAGCAACTTCTTCCTATGAAGGGCATTCACAAGTACTGTAAATAAAGGCAGCGAAAAAAGAGCATAATTACATAGAAATGCTGGCTAGCCGGCCCTGCTTCTATTTATACTTCGCTTTTCAGCTCCTTTTAAGAGACGACTGCACAGGAAAAGCAGCTTCCAAGCTTTCAGATTCTCTGCTCAGAGACTTTACTGGAACTTTTCTGTTATCAAACTATTCGCAAGGATGCGCCAGATCACTGAAGTAACGAGTAAACAACGCCGCTTCTAAAAACACTTCATTTTTCTCCGGCTAAATTGCAAGTCTATTAATCACGACCACTTCAGTAACAGTAAGAACCTTCTGAAAGTACAGCAACATTCCACAAACAGGAAAAAAAAAAAAAACGCCGGTCCACTTGATTGTTACCAAGATACATAAATCACAGCAGCGGGGGGACGACAAGAACGAACACTCCTTTATGGAAAGTTTTGCTGACAGTAAGAAGAGCTGGGAACATCACTGTATGATATTTTTGCCCAGATTTACGGAAGGATGTTAAAAGCACATTTATCATTTCAGTATGGAGAAGAACAGAGCTGTCATGAGTCATCCATTTAGATCAATAGTAATTGTGTTCAAATTGACGTTAATGAATGATTATTGTGCATCTTGTGTGGTGATAATACAGCACGACCCATAACAACAGTTTCTCTGATTTTGGTATATGTTTGAGGTATATACTGTATTGGTATATGTTTGAGTACAATAATCATTGTTGTTTTATTCTAAAAACTACGGACAACATTTCTTCCAAATTCCAAAATAAAATAGTGTGATTTTCAGCATTTATTTGCATTTTAATCACAGTTTTTATGCATCTTGGTGTGTTCTTCTCCACAAGTCTTACACACTGCTTTTGGATAACTGTATGCTACCCCTGAGGTAAAAATTCAAGCAGTTCAGTTTGGTTTGACAGCTTGTGATCACCCATCTTCCTCTTGATTATATTTTATAGGTTTTTAAGTTGGTAAAATCAAACTCTCTTATTTTTTTTCCCCATAGCTATATGTATATATGTATATATCTTCAAAGAAACATCAAACAACATAACCCATATCTATAGGAAGGTAAAAAAGAACTAGAAAATGCTTTTCTAAAAGTGAATTTGTATATTCCATCCCACATAGCAATCAGATGTTATTCTGACTAACTGAAGATGCATTAGTGTGAATACATGTGGTTGCAGTCTTACATACACAGTTACATACAGAGTTTTATCCACTATTTTACTTTAATCAGCATTTTATCTAAAAATCAGTAAGCTTAATGAGTGAATTTATAATAACTTTGATCATATCAGGTCTTCAAAAGCTAGAAATGTTTTTTAATGGTAGGATGTTTAATTGTGTTTAATAACTATGACCATATTTCACAACTGACATGTAGAATTAAAGGTGCTCTGATCTGTTCTATAAGCCTGTTGCTTTCTCCCATAAACTGAAAATAATCAATCAGTAATCAATAACAATCAAGAAAGACTGAAGTGAAAGTAATGAGTAGATAACCTTACTCTTAAGATAATCAATCACGGCAGTGGCAGTGGAGAATAGGAAAAGCTGTGCCGTCTGGAAATGCTGAAAAGCATGCAGACTATTGTCCTCATTGTGTGAGCACACAGGCTCTGTTCTAAAGAATGAGCGCGACAGATCGACAGCTATCACCGAGCAGATGAGAAAATAAAAGGCTTGGCCTGAATGGGACACCAATCTTTTGGGCTCTTCTCTGAAGATGGCTTGATTTCTGCTGTGTCACCAGGGTCTGTGGTGGGCTATGCGCGAGGTCAGTGGATATTAACTTAATTTACACACGGCTGCAAACACACAGGCGGCCACAATGCAGGCCTGCCTGTTCTGCTTAGTAACGAGAGCGGGCCGGCTGACAGGTCACTGCCGAGCTGGAAGATGGATGAGCTGGCCGGTTGACCCTTGGCTTGCCTGAGGAGTCACCCCTATGGACCCTTTCCCTCCAAAACAAAGACCCCCTACCTACCACCGGCCTGCGTGGAGCCCCCGCAACACTAATACAAGCTGACATCTCCATCGATTCTCCACGCACCACTTTTCCCCTTTTTCACATATTTGAAAAGCTTCATGTTTAACCCCTTTAGTTCCAGACTGGAAAGGATATTCAATGTATAACCATTACTTCATTTAATTCAGACTAAATTCACCTGGTTTGGCATTAAAACGAAATCTAACTAAAAAATCATATAAAATAAATAAAATGCAGATATTTAGGGCAGTAGTAAAGCATCATCTAAAAAAGCCTAATATACTGCAATTCAATACATTTATCGCAAAGAAGATATATAGGACATCATGTTTTTTTTCTACTAAAAGGCAGAACATAACATTCTAAAAGGTATGTAATATTTTAATAATAATAGAAATATATATTTCTCTGTTTCTCTCTCTCTCTCTCTCTCTCTCTCTCTGGGTAAAGGGGGTGGGGTTTGAGTTACTTCCTGCTGGGCCAGCTCAAACAAGCTCATGGACCCCCTTTGGCCTGCAAGCAAGCTTTGGGTAGCCCTGCCTGAGTGAGTCTTTCAAGATTAGGATTTAACACGAATTGCGCTAGATTTAGTGATCTCTCTGTTTTTGAATGAATCACCAGACTCCACTGATCTGCAGAGACATGTTAAATATCTGGAGGTTTTGCTTAAAAAGTGATGTTTCGTTCACCAAATGAATGAAGATCTAAATGACTGAATTAATTGAATTAAAACACAAGGAGCAAACCAGAAATTTTAAATATACGGCAGTATATTGAGATAATTAATAGATTATGTTCTTCTGAATTTCAATTGAACTGCTTTTCATTAACACGGCTTTTATTTCAAGTTTATACAGAACACATATAGTCCACATTAGAGCTGGGTGATATGGTCAAAAAAATAGTGTATCGCAATATTTCAAGAATGTCCCACACAGATAAAATGCATTAGTAGCAGCAGATTCTATAAAAAAATAGTTGCTAAATACTACAGTTATTAAAATACATTTTGCATTTTGCATCTAAATAAACATGACTTATTACACTTGCAGTGGCTCTAAGTGTTTAAAGCACTGATGAAATCAATGATTTACTCAGGGATGCTGATATATGCATATCATTTATACACTTCAATAACAAATTTATCACGATTAAATTAAAAATTGTCTCATCGTCCACCTCCAGTGCACATCCTGGCATGCTCGCTTAAAAGCACACATGCACATGAAAGCACCGGCCTGGCTGATTGTCTGTCTGACGTACAGGCGGCAAGCAGTAACAAAGCAGACGGATGGATGTTTGCGCGAGTGTGTGCGCGAGTGTGTGTGTGAGAGTCTGTGGCTGTGTGTCAACATTCAGACAGGGAAAGTAAAGTAGAGGAAGTGTGGAGAAGAGCGTGTGCCAGTCAGTGGAAAGTTTAGACAGGTTGGGGACGGCTGTGCGGAAGGTGTGTGTGTGTGTGTGTCTTTTATGGGTTAGAAAACTAAGTTGTGCAGGTTATTATTTTGTATAAACAGAGTGTGTGTGTCTATCTCTGACTATGTATAAGTTGATTCTTTTAAACTGTTGTTGTATACTTAAGACAAAATAAGCATGTGTGCAGTGAGTACTGTAGTGTGTGTGTTCACTTAACCGTGCACGGGTGTGTGTGTGTGTGTGTGTTTAAAGCGGTTTTAACCCGAGGCGGCCGGGTGAAAGTGATATGTGAGTGGGCTGAAGGCTTTAGCTGCGCCTGACCGGCAGGGAGGGTCCTGTTGTCAGAGCGACTCTCCTCAGGGAGAGCGCCGGCCTCAGCACCTCAATCTCCCGCTAAGAGCAAAATCAATAACTTATTACATAACCTCACACTTTTCTCCTTTTACACCCACAGCGGCACAGAGGGTGTGGGGTGGCAGAGGGGTGCTGTTCGCCAATTTCTACAACCAGAAGACAAACGAAACACTTTCACTGCCTTTCTTTACCTCTTAATCTCCAATCTAAAAAAGATCCTAGATGCTTCAGTGCATCGCCCTTTTTGTTACATGACTTAATCAGTCCTTTCATTGTACACAGAGTAGGGAATGAGCATTTCATTGGGAATCGAGCAAGTATTGGTGATTTGAAACGAAACGTGAATTCCATAATTTCCTGACTTTCCACAAAAAAGGTCTGGATAATTCAATAATCAGGATGTACACAAAATTGTTTAAAAGTGACTCTGTGTGAACTAGTTCACAGTGGTGGTAAATGGAATAAGAACAGATTAAATCCACTATAATCTACCTCATAGAAAGCTTTATATACATTGTCGCTGCCAAATGAAAAACAAGTATCTCCAAAATGGCAACTTTACAGGAGAGAGATAAGACCTATGTAACTTTCAATGGAAGTCAATTAAAAAAAAAAGTTTATTTCAGGTAATTTTGGAGAATTTCTGGTGGTCCATTCAAGAAATTTGGAGAAATCTGGCCCGTGAGGTTGTTTGAACTATAATGAACTATAATGAAAAAAAATGCTTCTCTGGCGAACTTTTGTTTACACTCCTCCCGTCTCGTGACTTTAGTTTCCGCCCGTTCTTGGGCTCCCTTTTTCCTTATAAGGGTGTGTTTTCCCAGCCCTGTCCCAATTCACTAGCCAGGGCAGCGGTAGTGTATTGGACTGCGACCCTGACGACATGTCCTTTCTTCCTGAGTTTACCTGCTTTAAATTCAACTGTTCTGCAATGGGGTTCAACAGTCCTCTGGGCTGGAGGCCTACTAGTCTGCAGCTCTTAATCACCGACCCCTGGTGTAAGACAGAGTTTGAGCATTCAAATTATGTAGTCAACTAAAAATCCACAAAAATGCAGATACCTGTGTTTATTGGACAGTGAAGATATATATATTAAAACAGCCAGTTTCAATTGCATGTATCTGCCTGTTCGGCCTAAAGCAGTGTAAACCCTCAGATTTAGTTTGCTGAAGTTATAAAGAGCATTGCTTTCTGGGTTTTGAGGTACAGAGCAGTTAATCCAATTCAAGAGTAGAACATTAGTCTAAAGGTACAGTAAGACAAACAGAGGAGAGGTCAGAACCGGTCCAAATAAATAATGATTTATGTTTATGCTGCACAAAATCATTCAAACATCATAAGTAGACCACCTGGAAAATAAGGAATATTAAAGTGTACGCATACATACCCCTCAGGCTTTCAGAGAGTAATTTAAGTTCCATGTTTGAAGTGCAAAAAGCTGCCCGTGCTTTCGAGGAACCTTGGATTGGAAACAAACAGCGGTGGGCAGGCGAGGCCGTTCTCGCCGCGGATCAAGCGGATCGATACGCTGTGCTGAGTCTGAGTGCCAAGTCACATCTGCTCGTGTCACGCAGCTCACCTGCCCGGCCAGAGCAGCAAAAAAGAAGGAGGAAAAACCACACAAAGCCTTTTTCCTGAGCGGCAGGTGGGAGGACTAGTCCGTCATCCGTCAGAGGATGAGTCCGTTCTGTGACAGGCCCAGATCCTGCGGCTTCCCCCCGAGGAACTCCCCTCTGTTTGAATAATTAAGACTACTTAGTCTTCTCTAACGGACGGCTGTTTCCAGCCATCGCGTTAACACCTGATCAATCAGCTGAGCGTCAAGCCTTGGAAAGCAAACCACCAGCCCCCCACCTTCACCCCATGGTGGCATTTGAAATGCGGAGAGCGGCCTTGCCTGAGTGCTGGCTTTTGCTCTGGAGCTCGCCTGCTGGCTCGCTTTTCCTCCACCTCCGCTGCCTTTGTGGCTGGACTCCATAGTAAGCAGCCCTCCCCGGGGTTAACACCATCCATCAGGCTCAGACTAACTCCTGTCCGGCTCCCCGACACCACCGAGATGGATGATAGTGGTGTCTGTCAGGCGTTAGCATGTTAGCAAATGCTGCAGGGGAAATAAAGCCTGCTACCTTGCTTTCCCAGTGCTCACAGTAAGACACTGCTTCTCACAGGCTGGGAGACTGGGAATGGCTATTCTCAGCAATTCTGAGTGGTCATGGTTTTCCATACAGAAAAGTGTGGGGTAAAATTATGTTTACACAATTTTCAACAACCAAAAATAAAGCTAGATTAGCTAATGAAACCATCTTGGTAAACGCAAGCCCATACACTACTGTTCCAACCTGTTCCAAACCCGTTCCAACTGCATCCAGCTTTTTGTTCACTTGGAGAAGACTTGTCAATGTGGTTTAGAACTGGGTTTCTCAACCTGTAGATCTCTAGTAGGGGTACAAAGGTCTATCCTTAGGTACCTGATGCATTTACCTAACCAGCTAGCCAGAGATGGAGACATTTTCTGATGATGGAAGATGGAATGGCAACACTGTTATTCAAACGCAAAACTAAATTAATATAAAAGGTTGAGTTTTATTTATTTTTTTTGTGGACTGTTCTACTACTTAGTAAGATTTTGTTTTTGTTTTTTTTTTGTCTAGTTGTATCAGCGTCAGACTCTTAGTTCCAGCAGCAGAAGCCAAATTTAGACGCCAAACATGTCTGGACAGATTTACTCCATCTGGGTAAGTGGCTTTCCCACATTTCTTTATGAAAGAACTGAATAAGAAAAACACCAAGAAGAACATGCAGTGAAAAATAAGATAATATAATAAATTGGGATAGTGGTGGCTATTTGGTACTGTTCATGGACTGTATGTATGAATGGCCATTATGTCCATTATGTTTACTTCCATTTTACTTCCAAGTTTTGAAGCCAAAAGATGTCTGAAATGGAAGCTGTCTCTTGTATCCTTGTATAAAAAAATAAAGGTGTACAAAAAAGCCAGGCCATGCGCAATACAGTTGGGAGGGTTAAGGCCGCGTGACCACCTTAACCCCACCCATATTTCTTATTGGCAAGCTCTCACCCTGTCTCTGTTTTGGAAGCAGACACAACATAACAACAGTTCGACACAAATGCTGGACATGTAATTTTGAATTGAAGTTTCCTTTCTGCTCTTTTAACCATTGGACATGGTTAATACAGTAGCTTTAGTGCAGTTAGCTACCAGATGGCTTTAAAGACATTAACACTTTTTATTTTCTTCTGATCACTTTCACACTACAGTCATATTGTTCACTCTTATATACAGTAGTATGTCATGCTGTTTATATACCTGTTACTCTGGTGTCTTCATTTTATCTGATCAATTCTGTTTTCCCAAAAAAAGGATATCTAATGCTAAATATGAAATAAATCATGTGTTTGTCACAGCACTCAGCTTCAGATCAACACTCAATTAAGCGACGTGTTAAAATTGAGCAATGTGGATCCGCATTCCAAGAATTGCTTTAAAAAAGCCCAGTGAAAACAAAGGCAGCAATGTCTGTCTATAAGGGCCTTTTCACTCAGCCTAAGGAACTGAGTGTCTCCATTTTCTCAGCACGGACACTGGCGAGCGGGCCGTTACAAATGAATGACCGCTATTTTTACCCAGCGGTGCGCGGCTCAATGCAAATAAACCCCGGCCAGGCTGCAGAACACTTCACATTACTCTTTTTCAACACCATTAAAACACGGAGGATCCTAGCAGAGGGGTGGGTGGAGGGGGGGTTATGGGTGGGACGGAGTGAAGGGTGGCATTGAGGATAGACTGAGTGCTACGTGAGGAGTTAAAGAGGGCTGGAAAGACAGTGTGGAGTGAAAGAGAGAGAGAGAGAGAGAGAGAGAGAGAGAGAGGGGCGGGAATGAAAGACAGACAGTTCCCCTCCAGCTCGAGTGACGAATGAAAAGATCACAACACACGTTTTGGAGGAGGCCCACTGGATGCACTGGAAAAGGGGGCTTCTCAAATAACGTGGGTCAGGTCACCAAAAACGCTTTAAAAAAGCTTTAGGATGTTAGAAAAGACTTGAGACTTGAGATACCAAAATATATATATGATCAATTTAGAATTTAAAAAAATGTTGATTAAAAAGATGAATAAAATAATAAAACATCTTTTCATTGGTAGAGGTGTAAGAAAAATAAATGATAACATTGAAGTAATGCTATCAATATTGATTCTCTAAAACACATTATCACCTTTTAAAAGGGATACACCAAATATATGGCCAGACTGATTTGACTGAAATGGCACTTTTAGTGTTTAGCCAAAAAAAGTGATAAGAATGAATAATTTATACTGAATTATGACTTTTTTTTTAAAGAAATACAGCAATACATTTGGGCTATTTCACTTATGCCTTGGCAAAAAAAGTGATAAAATGAACGAAAACATAATAATAAGAAAATTTGTTTGGTTTCAGTTACAACCGTTTTCATTTTGTTGCACCCCTAGTTTTTATCCAATAGTTTGCATGCAAACATCACGGCAGACAGTGATTCATTTTGTGTTCTGTTTAAACTTTGAGAGTCTTTATATTCCTCTGTTCTGATTGGATAAAGGTACAAAAAACATATCTTTTACTCAGATTTTAACAAATGACTGTGCTTTTCATAAGGGCATTCCAGAATATGATATTACTACGATACATAGCCCATGATACCAATAATATAACAATACTGTGATTCTGTGGCACTCAAAAAATATTACAAGATGATTCTCTATGATACTTCACAGCATCTGTATTACTGAAGAGTATAAAACACTGCTAAATATGTAAAAACCATGAACTGTGTCAGTTTTCCAGAACTTTATAGCCAATATACTTTACCTCAGATTTACTATTCATTCATTTGATTAGTGCCTCCATGAACGAAGCAATGAAGCAGTGACTTTAGTAAGTCAAATAGTGATATGTGACATGTGATGCAACATATCAATAATGCATTGCAAACGATACGATATGTCACAATATCACTCTTCTTTTCATTCTATGACAGCTAACCTAAAAATCTAAAAACATATTTGAAATATTTGATTACAGTATCGCGATCTATCACTTTACTTTGAATCATAACTCCTGTATCATGATATGTACTGCATTGTCAAGTTCTCGCCAATACACAGCCCTATTCATCGGCCTCTTAAGCGATTGATTGAGCATAACTTAAACTTCGGCACTGTGTTTAAATGTGTGGTGTGGGCCAGAATAATTTTGAGTGCGCTCAAAATTATTCAGTGCAGGTATTTAAATGTAACAGTGTGAGAAAAGTGTGGAAAAAGTGCGCTCTAGAAAGCATCAGGGCCACAGAGTCCTCCCGGGACAGCTAAAGAGCGAGTGAAAGTAAAGGAGGGAGAAAGAGAGATAGACAGAAAGAGAGAGAGAGAGAGAGTGCTCGGGGGCCGACTACAAGACAAGTCGTATTCTCACCGGCAGAGCCGTAGAGCAGCCCTCCATATTAAAAAGATCCCTGTCCCTCAGAGTGCTGCAGCCCCACAATACACTGCAGTACCAGCACTCCACTCCTCAGACAAGGGGCAGGTAAAAAAACGCTGGCATTTCTCAGCCTGTTCTCAGCTCGGGGGAAACACTGCGCCGGGGCAATTTAATACCAGGAGAGCGACTGGGACAAAATCGCTGACACAGCAAGTCAAGCGACACCCCCTCTACCTCCCCCACCCCAACACCATTTTATTTAGATTAACTGCACCAGTGATATCGAGGCAGCGCAGCAAAAACTCATAATGTGACAATGTGGAGGGAACGGATCCAAATGGGCCGATGGCTCTTTTTTCTTTTTCTTTTTTTTTCTTTTTGGCTGCTGTCATTACAGAAGCAACTCTTAAAAATGTTTCCTTTCCAGTAGATCTTCAGTGCCAAAAAACAAGGTGGGCCTTAAACATGGCCTGTTGTTTTTTTATGAAGTTAAAGTACTCTTACTTCTCAGTCAGTAAGACGAGCCAAGTCAGAAACGAGGGAAGGGAATGGATGTGTGGAAGGGATGCTGCTATCAGATAGTTTACACTTCTGTTTGACCTCTTAACCCTAAATAAGGCTTGTTTTTCAGTAGGTCTGTTATGCTTATCATACCTTTATAGGGTAACTTAAGGGTTAATACTCCTAGAAATAACTAAATCAATTTAGTTTCATTTTAGCTGGTATTAAAGACTTCAGATTCTGCACCGATCATTCTTTGCATTTTCTTGAATTTCCTTTTTTTTACTGAGATCCATTAAATATGGGTTATGTAGCAAAATCATAATTAAAAAATAATAATTTCATGCTTGTTTTATCTCTTTAAACAGAGTTAAACAGGATGTTTATTTATGTTACTGTGCCTTTAAGATGTGAGACATGTAAATGATCCCTGTTCCGATTGGCTGCCCTGTATCATGTATCACTCGAAAAGCAGCCCAAGCTGAAACACTGAAACACTCTTTAATAAGAGTTATAATGTTATGATGTTACAATAAACTAATCAGAAGCTGACAATATTACCACACACTGGCATGCCAAAAGTCATGGGAGAGCAGTGTGCAAGTAGTGTGAATCATGAATTGTTACTTCAAGGTTCTTATTTGCTTGGGAATGGTTGAAGTATAAATAGTAAGGTGTTATCTTGTGAGGGAGACTAAGCAGTGGTCAGGGTGCTCATGGCAAGGCAATGCGAATTATCAAAGTTCCAGAGTGGTTTGATGGTGGGTGCCAGATGGAAGGGACTTTTTAATTTCTGAAGTTATTAAAATACACTCACATAAACATCTATAATCACATAGAATCATGTGAAGTGTAAAGGAAATCATACTTTTTTTTTCTTTTGAGAACTTGAGAAGACTTGTTGTACTATATTATATGGTAAAACTACTAGCAATAACTACAAACTACCATTTAAACTTTAATTTTAAAACTTTAATACTACTAATTTAGTTTAGTTAGTAGTGGTAATGAATCACTTTTGTTGTAGTAGCAGAATCAGTGGCACACTATTCGCCCTCTTTTTGTTGCCACCCAATATGTGTTGTGTAACAACCATGGAAAATGATTGGAGTAAACTTAAATAATCTGACATTAAATAAAAGAAAGATAAAGTGAATGCAATCAGCTATAAAAACAGCTTATTATTAATACATTAATAATCTAGAATGACATTTATCATAATGTTGCAACCCATATTGTTCGTCTCCTAGTTTATACAGTCCATACATATGTCCAAGTCATTGGACAAGAGAGTTACATTATATTTTGTTAAAGAATGCTGCACTGACTTCAGTGTCACACTGAAACTTAATTGTTATATACATTACATGAAGTGTGCAGCCTCAGTCACAAGATAACGCCTTATACTATGAGACAACCAATCGGAACAGAATAAAGCAGAGCAAAAAACAGCCTATCATTGTGTCCATATTTGGTGCATAATCCCACACAAATACATGGACAAAGATAGACTATGAACTTTAAATGATTCAGTGACTATTATGGAACTAAAGTTAGTTGTGTTTAAGTGTGTGGGACTTCCGGCGAAGTTCCGGCCCACACACACACACAGGCCCATTAGTGTTTAAGTGGTTAAGTTTCACAGCTCCTGACTGCGACTTTAGCCTTGCATTGTTTGCTCTGAGTAAGTAAACTCTAAATAAGTCCAAAGGCATGAAACACGCGCAAAAAAAGCAACACCTCCCGTTATTATTACTCAGAGCATGTGCCAAATAACCCGAATTATGAAGTAGCACTCTAGTCTCTGGACATCCCTCTCATTCTCTGGCTTTTCAAATGGCTTTCAGCTCTAAAATAACCTCTCGACACTGTATAGAGGCACGGAGCAGACGGACTGCTTCTGCTTTTGATCATATAATTGCATTGTGAAGCACTCTTCACGCGCTAACTTAATGATGTGGGCCTGCCTGTGTGTGTACGGCATAAAAGCCGCCGGAGCCATCCGCAGATATTCTGATGAAACATTACTGCTCGGGCGTACTTGATAAGCTAGTGAGCAAGCAGAGGTACGGTGGCCCAATTTGCACATAAAAGGGTTCGCTGGGCAACGCAAGGCCACTTAAACAGAGCGAAACTAAGTGGTCCCCTTTGAGTCCTCAGCGATTCTCATCTTCCCTTCGGAAGGGGGTTTTTAGGGGGTTTGACGATCTCTCACCAGTGTTAGGTGCTTTAGCTCTAATTGCAGGCGCGCCCTCCCAAATGGAGACGATGGCTAAGCGTGTTTTGTAGGTGACTGTAATTGCGTTTCCTGTAAAAGGTCCTGTTCGTAAACAACCACAGGCCTTAACGTGGCAAAATGCGCCGGCTGTTTGTTTTCCTCTCTCCATCAGGGTCATTTCAGACGGGCCGGAGAAGGAGATGGAGGGATCGGCTGGACCGGGTCCAGACTTGTGTATTTTCGTGAGTGATTGACTTGGCCCCGTGCCAGACTGAAGGAGAGCGAGAAAGAGAGGGAGAGAGAGAGAGAGAGAGAGAGGAAGAGTTGTCGAAAAGAAGAGAGCCAGAGAGTGGAGTGCAAGTCGTCACTTAATCCCAATACCAACAAGACCACCACTATAAATTAAGGGCTTGTTAATCAAACAATTAAGCAGATTCCCCATTATTATGCCAAGGATATCTGCCGAATTTAATCCGCCATTATTATTCCTGTCAAATATTCATGTTTCCCTCTACTTTTCTCATGCCTCCCTCTCGCTCCTATTTTTATTTTGACGCTTATTGTAGCCTGAACAATTTGCTAATTAATCAGAGTTCATTCACAATGGAACCATGAGCTTATGACTAGACAGAGACTAGTCAAACAAATAGAGCAGCAATTTTCTTGCCAAATGGAGCTGTGAATGATTTCCATAATAACATAATAATAACTTAATAATTGTTACTGTCCAATTATCAGCCCACGATCGCTCAATGAGGTCAATCACTGTGGACCTACTGAAATGTGTGCCATAACCACTGGAGCTTGCGGACGTCCAGCATCAAGCAGTAAAAAAAAAATAACAGTTACTGTAACTCTCTGGTACTCACGTTCACACGCATCGCCTTTCTGATGAAACCCAGCCTTGCAGATACATTTCCCGATGGGCACCAGCCACTCGCCCTCAGCGCTGCAGTGCATCTTGGGGGAGTTGTCGGCCTCCTCCTCGGCGTCGCTGACACACACACCCTCCACCTCCACCAGCGAGGAAAACTCAGAGCCCGTCACTGTATCCGGGAACGTGGCCAGGTTCTCGATGATGGACCAGCACTTCTTGTAGTAAACCTTGACGGACACGAGGGCAATGCAGGCCCCCACGTCCTGGAAGGCCAAGTAAAAGCCCCTGCGAGACAAGGGCCCGATGATGCGCACCTCCGTGTTCAGCTTCATTTTCCTCTCGCCCAGGTCGCCCTGCGTGAAGCTCTCGTCCGCCGCTATGGTGTCTATTTTTACATACTGGCTTTCACGTATATTCCTGCCCACCTCTACGTCCGTCTCCTGGTAATACAGGTTGAACGTCTCCTTGCAAGTGCCCACCACTCCGGGCAGGCTGTTGCAATCCCTCAGGGTGAATTTTAGCTCAATAAAAATCCTCTGTGCATCACCCTTTTCTATCCAGTTAGTCCGAAGCCAGTTGTTCTGATTGGGCTCCATGACCTGGCAGACCTGGTATGTGCGGATGGGGGTGAAGTTCTCGTCCAGCCCGCTGATCTCTTCCCACTGAAAGAGGGAGACCAAACAAACAGCCATAAATTCAAAACATAGTCAATATTAATTCACTGCCATTAAAAAGTCCACCATCCCATTCCAGAGTTTCCTCACTCTTAAAAAAAATAATTGGAGCTGGTATAGAATCTTTATATGCACTTCTTTAAACTTTTAAAAGTTGTACACACACACAGTGACACGTACATGCATGTACATACACATCTCTTTTACAAAAATGCTCTATTATGTTTCCAAAAATAGTTCTTTAATAATATTGCACAAGTTACCTGTTGCAATTTTGTGTACCTCAGAATATTTCATATAAAGAAATATAATGTTACAATAGGTCTATCATGTACCAAGTAAGTTTTTTTGTTTAATTTAAACACTCTCTGTACATTATAGTGCTGGTTCACTCAATTAACTTCACCCTAAAGTTAAAAGAATGAAAAGCTTCATTTATAAAACACAACTAGTTAGTCATAAACCCTAAACCAAACTCAGAATGTAACCTTCATGTTTGTGCTAATTCTTATTTTTTAAAGGGAAAAAATATGTACTAAATATTAAAACAGATAATATTTACTTATTTAAAAAAATAAATCATTGTTTTTTTAAGTTTAGTGTTCCTGTCGGTTGTTCTCACTTAAATAAAAAGGACCCTGCTAATGCATACACGCAAACATATGCTTCTCCTGTGAAGAAACAACCTCTTGTAGGCTCAGTAAGAAGAGGCACAGTCCCACAACACGGCTAAAACGTTTTTCGCACTTTTCCAAACACTGGACAAAACTGGCCGGACTGCGAGCCATCACCTCACCTCAACTCATTAGAACTAAAAAAAACTTCACTAAAAAGCGGATTTTTTTTAGCCCTGCCTGACTTTTAACATAGTTACAAACTTACAGAGCAGAACAAGGCCGTAAAACATCAGTGCCAGAGAGTCACCAGCAAGTTTTTCGCCTTTTATGCGCTTGTTTTCACATTTTTTCTAACGTTAAAATGAGGGGAAGGCTTTTAGCGAAGCGGTTTTTGTGACTTTTGTGTATATAGTCCACAGTGTTATCAAGGGTTAAAGTGATCTTTTCGGAAACTAGACGGTCTCTGTTTATTTATTTATTTCGTTTTATTTTTTCACATAAGCTCGAGCCCTTTAAACTGAGGAAAATAGGTTTTTCGAGTTTTTAGAAAGGCCACTGTGAAGCCCAACCTGACAGAGCGGTTTATGGCCGTGAACACGAAGCGGGGAAGTGTCACAGTAAACAACAGGAGGGAAAAAAAGATTAGATGAAGGATGTCCCCGGGTGCTCTCGGTTAGAAATAAGGTTGAGAAAGTGATGAAGTGTGGCTCTTACCCCGCTTGGAGGAGAAGCTATCCATTCCAGCTCTGTCTGCTGCGCCTTTGAGTCCAACAGGATCACTGCCGACGAGAAACAAGTTAAGTGTGTGCGGTTAAATAAAATAATGATCTGTGTGTTTTTTAACATGCCTGACACCAAGCCAGAGAGAGACTTCGACACATCCTGCCCTCGGTCTCCGACTTTCTTTCTTTTTTTAATTTCTTTCTTTATTGTTTAACAAGTTACACGGCACTCAAACGCTTGCCCGACAGAGAAATATCGACTGTAAATAAGCAGCCTCACGCCCCCTGGCACCTGTTTCAGTCTGAGATGGAGAAAAACTGAAGTGAGGAGAGTAAATAATGAGAATAATGTGGATTGGGATTCTGGCAGTGCTGCTCCCTCATCAATACGAGCTCCTGTAAGTGAAGTTTGTGAGCTGACTGAGAGAAAAGACGGCTGGAAAAGTTATTCAAGCCTCCTGGCACCTGTTCCTGAGGGGGAAGAGCACAGTGTACACAGTTTATTAAACAATAAAAAGACGATGGCAATAATAAAACAACAAAAAACAAGAGACCGACCAATAAATAGTGTGACAAACAGAAAGTGCAGCCTCGTTTTGTTATCGGAACTCACTCAATGATAAATGTTTTGCGAGGTCACTCAACAAGGCGGTATGAAGTACACTAAAAATCCACTATATATACAAACAATATAAACAAAAACATGCGTTTGTAACTTTAAATAAATAAATAAGTAAATGATCGTAGAATCGGGTTGAACGCGAACACCCGCATCTGTCACATTACCGTTAATGATGTTACAAATAAACGTCCACAAATGAAAAGCTAAAAATTATAATCTTCTTCACAGGCTGTACTTATGGATTCACGTATAAAACACGTTACAGACTGAAGCCACTGTAAAGGAGTGAGAGTAGCAGCAGTAGCAGCAGTATCAGCTCAGTGAATGACTAATTAAAATGTAACACTGAACCGCCAGACACGGACTGCTTGCTGCCTGACATAAGCCGGTAATGTGCGTTCTGTAGCCACAGACATTAAATTCGCCCTGAAAAATGTAAAAAAAAAAATACAAATAAAAATCCAGCTTAACGAGCGGAGTAGACATACAACCTCTACGACTCAACTTGGGGCAAAATAAGTCGATAACAATGTGACTGCGGGGATTTTTTGAAACACATTTTGAAGATACTGTATCGGCTACTCTCACTCTTCGTTTATTTTCACTAAAGGTCATCGTGGCTACTACATGTGAGAAGTGAAGAATGATGAAATAAAGCACATCTAGAGAGGATGTTATGCATTATGTTCGGCTATAGCTTATTCATATAGACTACATGTGTATACATCTATATTTGCATTTTGCCGTAGCGGTGCTGCTGCTCCATTGCAGCATTTTGCATTTTACACAGCCAGGAGGAGCGGGCTAAGTTTGCACGCGTTTATTTGTCGTTTATTTATAGCTTACCGACGTATCGTTAAGATAAGGTGGTAAAGTGGTCGATGTCTGAACAGCAGCGAGCATGCTGTTAACATGTGTAGATGTGTAGTGGTCCCAGTGTTTTTTATTTATTTATTTTAATTTTATTTGTATTTTTTTGCTAGTGCGCTTTTTCTTTTTGTGCCACTGACACAGACCGAGCTCACTTCAGACTGTTAAAAATTAAACTGTGAAATAATTTGGTTACTTCTCACTTAAAAAAAAAAAATATATATATATATATATATATATATATACATGTGTTAAGCCCATATTTGGAGCTATTGTCGGCTCCTTTAGGGTTTAAACTAAGAGCGGTAGTGCTGAAATGTGGAAATAGATAAACAGCTCTCATCTGATGTTAATTTTTGCCTAAAAAATCGACTAGACATAGGACTACAATGAAGCACACTTTCAAGCTTCCCTCTCTCTCTCTCTTGGTTTTGTCTTCTAAACCCCTCCGTTGCCTGCTTCTCAAAGGATGCTGGAGTGCGCGAGGAAGCGCATCCCATAAACAAGTCACATCCCGTGGTAAATTGATGAGACTGTGCAGAAACGAGACGTGGAAAAGGCTGAAACTTTTGGCACTTACCCTCTCTCGTGTTCTGTGCTACTCCAATAATCGCGTAAAAACACGAATGAAGGCAAAATATAGTCCACAGGCGGGGAAGCGGGGCGCACACCATGGTGCAGCTGCGGTTGGAAGTGAGCTGAAATGAAGAAAAAAAAAAAAAGAAATGCGATCTCGATCCCTATCTGTCCATGGACGGTGCTTCTAAAAAAACCAGCAGCTCTGGTAGCTCCAGCAGCTATAGCGATCGTGAGTGAATGAAGCGGCTGGGTTTGAGAGACTACAGCGGATGGACTGGGGGCGTGGTCTGTGCTCAGTGACTCCGCCCCCGCATGTCAGGATTGGCCGGTGCATTCATACTCAAGTACAGTCCGCCAATCGAGAGAAAAAGGAGGCGTGTCACGGTACGGCTGGCATGCAGGGAAGAGTGTAAGCTGTAGGCCAATCGCAGCGATCGAGGGGGCAAAACTAAAAAGTAGCCAATAGTGGACGTAAAGGGGGTGGTTTGGGGTTGAAGCACTCAGTATTGCACATGTCCTCTGCTGGAAAAGTTTTCTTCCCCGTTTATTATTTTTTTAAAAGTAAATTATATAAATATGAAAATGTATATATGGGTCATTCGGTATTGCCCCACATAAGATGTTTTATGCACAATTTGTTGTTCAAATGTTAACTAAATGACTCCCATAATAGCACACACATGAACCATTTCTTACTATAAATTATATTATACAGACTGTCTATGTATGTAAAATATTTTTATTTCAGTTAAAATATACATTATTATTAAAAACGTGTTACATTTTCAGTGATGTGGAAGGCAGAGGCATATGTCAAACTTTTATTTATTCATCTATTTTTTTACTTTGTAGAAATTGTGGATAGATCAGTAGTACATTATTTATTTGTTAGATTTATACAAACGTGTTTTAAGACACATCAACAACAAGATGTTGGAAAATGTCCAACTCTGTTAATTTGTTGAAATGTTTTTTTTTTTTTCAAGTCAAATCGTACCATGCTTGAAATGTACCCTCTATTTTTCTGGTCCTTATGCAGCTCTGGAAAAAAAAATGAGACCACTTAAAAATGATGAGTTTCTTTGATTTTACCAAATTTGTGAACAAGGAGTGGCATAAAGTTATCCAAAAGCAGTGTGTAAGACTGGTGGAGGAGAATATGCCACTATGCATGAAAACAGTGATTAAAACTAGGGTTATTCCACCTAATACCACAAATATTGATTTCTGAACTCTTAAAACTTTATGAACATGAACTTGTTTTCTTTGGATTATTTGAGGTCTTTTTTGTTATTTCAGCCATTTCTCATATAAAACAACAATGTTCATTTTACTCAAACATATACCCATAAATAGTAAAATCAGAGTCTGATTCAAATGACAGAAAGTGTAATGTGATTTTTGTTTGTTTTTCTAACTCACTTTACTACACACGTCAGTGCATTACACTACTTATTCGTTTGAAGCCTCATGTAGAGACATGGTTTTTGACTGGGCAGGGCTGTGTTAGCATGCCTCAACACTGGAGACTCCACTGTAAAAAAGGGTTGCATCATAAGGGTGTACATTTGACTGAATATCATTTGCAGAAGCTTAATACTAAGCTGTCAACTTTAAAAGAATTCAGTAATGGCTATTTCTTCCTTAAGAATGAACAAGTCTGAACAAAGGCTGTTTTCAATTTTGTTACACAAATGTGCTTGAAACTTTGCATAGTCTGAACTCAAGCAGACCTACTTTGACTAGTATTAAGTTCTGTATGCTTCTTGTTAGGGACAGACAATAAGTGCATTTGCTTCTCCATTGTGTATATTAATAGTTTTACCATGTTATATTAATATAAATTAAAGTTTAAAACTTAAATAAGTCCAGATATATGTAAAAGGTTTTTGTTTTGTTTTGCTAGGATTTATTTAATTACATTTTAGTTCTCAGTCTGTTACTTTCTATTGCTACAAGCATAATTTATATAATTCAATTTGTGATCAATTAAATATTGCACAGATCTATTTAGGCCTCATGAGTCTCTTCATAACCGAAATTAAAAAAGTTAATGACAATAATGGTAATCATGTTTAATCTGCAGACCATAATCGCTTGTCTAAAATTATATTATCATCATAAAGTATTACATTTGAGTTTCAACTTAGTGAACAATATTAGTGGAGAGCAGGGCTCAAACTAATGAGGGGGGAAATGTAAGATGGACTTTTTATGCAGTTAAACAGCTTCTGGTCATCTTCTTATGTTCCCATAGCAACATTATCTGTAGTTTGTTATGGACATGGACAGATATGTCTACACATTCCTTTTTTCTCTCTTTTTAAATGTGTCTGATTACTGAGATGTTTTTTTTTTAATTCACATAAGCCACTCCTTTTTGTTTTTACTCAGGTGGTTATAATATAGCACTATTTTAAAGCAGATTCATATTGTAGGGTTAGTTTAAAGCAGTACGAGAAATACGTTTCCCAAAGTAAACAGTGATGGAACTCCAAATCCTCTTTATCCATATTTCCATGCATTTATGTTGCAAACCATTTTGCAAACCATGCAAGCTTGGTTTATTGGCTTGTGATCATCCAGTTTTCTCTTTGGTAAAATCAAAGAAACTCACCATTTTTAAGTGTTTTTTTTTTATTTTTACAGAGCTGTTTATGGCCTTGTATCTTGTGAATTATTGTAATTCGTCATAGCAAATTTTGTGATGATATCATTTCATGTTTTAGGTTATTCAGCAAAGTCTAAATACTATAGAAATAGAAAACATAAAAAAACATGAATTTTGAAGAAATAAATACAAACCCTAAGTTCCTAACTGGTTCATCAAATGCAAAAATAATTAATCATCCATATATATATATATATTTTTACTGTAGTTTTACTGGTCTGGGCAAACATTTAGAAATGTATGGAACACTGGGCTCATTACAGGTTTTAAAGTGCAAGTCTTCTCCTGTTCTAAGACCTTTGATTCCACTTGGAAAGAGCTTCTAAAATGGCAAACAAAATGAAGCGAGTGTGTCAGAAACAGCAAAAACTCTCGACCGTGGGGGTCCTGGGCCTCCAGCGCTGCGGTCGCTCCCCTGCTATACAGCAAATTGCTACTGTGGCTGTAGAGAGATCAGGTTTGCCATGAGCACAAACAGAATGTCAGACAGACAGACGGACTCAGGCCTCTGGAAGGTCACCTTTAGATCCCTTTAGATCGGGGCCAGCCCAGGCATGGCTGTTGGAGAGGCTGCTTGGGCTGCAAAGACAGAGGCAGATGTGTTTTTTTTTTTTTTTTTTTTTTTAAGTGGCGCTACAGATTTCTAAGATAAACACAAAACACAATTAAAAAGTGCAAAGTTAATTTCTCCCGCCGCTCAGATGACTTGGCAAATCACTGATAAATTAAGGCATGAAAGGGAACGTATAATGCATTTGTTACAGGTCACTTATGAATCTCCATTACCTAGAACAAGTAAAAACAACAGCAATTACGGCCCACAAATATTGATTAATAAACTGTGTACATCGCGAATGGACGGAAGGCAGACAAGGACTCACTTCAAGGTTTATTTACCTCGTTTTCTTCCCCACTGCTTATTTATTTATTTGTCGTTTGGTCTGTTTATTATGCAAATGACTGCTAATCCTCTTTACCCTTGATGGACACTCCTGCGCGGCATTATTCCATGTTGCTCATTATCAACATTTGAAGCTAGCTTTGTGGCGCTATCAAAATGACGCGTTTTTAAACATATGAGCTATAATTGCAGCGCTGTAAGATAAACGAAGCCTGGCTTTGTTAACACTGGCGTAAGTGACACTGTAATTCTATTTTAGGGTTGAGTTATTGTTTAAACTCGCCAGCCAATTGAAATCCTCTGTCAGCGGGGCGTTAAACAGGAGGCGTCCGAAGCGCCTGTGAACAAACTGTTGAATATTTATATCAGACTAAAAAAAAAAATAATTAAAAAACAACAATAAGGCAAATAATGCTCATTAGCAATCGCACACAGATGAGCTTCCAGTGACAGGGCTGCTAATGGCAACTAAAGGTTTACTCTTCTACTCACTGTATAAAACTGCTTTTGTACACAGCCATCATAATGTCGTAATGTAAATGATTAGCGGTGGAGAGACTCATATAGCCAAACAAACATTGATGTAAAATTAATATGGGTTCTTTTATTGATTCACTCCAACACAAAAAAAAACACTCCCCGCCCTCCCGCAGCTGTGCCCAGCATCAGCTCGCCGTTGGCATGGCATCCGCTAATGAGGGCATTTTGTTTGAGCTGGGATTAGCCTGTAGTGGGCATGTGGGGATGGCAGTTTGTATACGTGGGGTTTTTACCTGCCTCTTCAGCACCTCCTCATCCAGGTCCTTAAAAAGAGAGAAAGACAGAGAAATAGAGCATTCTTTCAGAGGGGATTTTTGTTTTTAACAGGGGTGGGCCCTATAAGCACCTCCCACTGGGAGTGATCGCTGTCTGTTGTCTGAAATGTGATGGAAGAAAGATAATGATGATGATCTCTTATTAATGTACCTGGGATGGATTTAGTTAATAATTTTTTTAGGGGTAAAAGGCTGAAAAAAGTTGTATCGGAAAAGCTAAAAAATGTTTAATGATACAATTACATCATTAAAAACATGTTTGAAAGTTGAGCTGCTTCTGAACAAACCATTACAGAGATGTAATAAATTAAACTATCAACATTCCACTGCCTGATACCTGAAACTATTGTTTTGCAATTGAGCCTATGGCACCAAAATAGAATCAAATGTTTAGAAAACCAAAAGTATAATTCATAACCAAGTATTTTAAATTTAAAAATGAGAGGACTATTATTTAAAAAATATTATATATATATATACTGTACACATGCCAAAGTGTTCCTGACTGGTTCTGACCCATTAGCTTAGCAATGCTAGCAGCGACCAGTCGTACAGTGATGCTAAGGATGCAGTAGCAGTGCCCGGCACAGCTAGCCATTAGGCAGATCCCTCTATGCCCTCCCGCTGAGCAGTAGCAGTTTGGTTTGTAAGCGCTGTATGTGAAAAACTTACCTTAACAGAACTCCTCTCTGTGCTCAGAACTGTTCAGCAAATCCGCAGAGACAAAGCGGTGAAAGCGCCTTTAGTGTTTGGCCTGTAAAACAACGTATTTAAGTTCCATTGTTATTATAAAGTTACATTTTCTCTTCCTGTTCTCACTGCTCTCTAAATCTGCATCATGCTGCGTGTTTATTTCCTGGATGCTCTGGTGGAATGAAGCCATCCTCCTCAAGCATCTCCTCATCAGCAGGCAATGGCATGCATTTCTTTTCCTTTCTTTTTTTCTAAATCTACTTTTCTTCAGGATACGACCATGCTTTCTCTCTGCCTTTTTTTAAAATTTATCCTTCAGCTTACGAGAAGCTCGTCAACAGGCCGTAAGTAAAAAAAAAAAAAAAAAAGTAAAAGGGTTTATGAATGCTACAGTGTGTGACGTTCTTTAAGCGCCGCTGGCTGGAAGGGTAATAAGAGGGAACCACCTCCAGAACAGCAGAGCCTTCGTCCTGATTCCTCTTTCCAGGCAGGGTGGAGCCCTGGCCTGGCCTTCTGAAGTTCTTTGAGGGCCCTTAAGGGAAAATAGGAGAAAAAAAAACACCCAGAGATTTAATAGCCACCAGGAGAAGCAGCCAGCAGGCTGGATGGAGAGGGAGAGATTTTGGATTGGTAGGTTCTCTTGAGCAATTTTAGGCCTTTTTATAGTTCAGCAATGCAGCAAAAGGCCCCCCCATTTTCCGGGGATGGTCGCGGGTCGGATAGCGCACATTTGCACCTGATGCACGTTTGTTGCAGCAATCAAAAAACCTGGTCTCAGTCCAAGCACATGTCAGAACCAAGGTTTTAACACAGCAAAGTAGAGCACACAATGTTCCCAGCTTTTCTAAATTGCTAATACAACTTCAAGGCTAAACACCGCAGTTGATATTTTCAACCACAAGCTACAACAAACGTAATCACAGCAATCACTAGCTAATTAAGTGTCACAAAAGTTTGATTAACTATTTTTTATCAAGCAAAAAGCCTAAGTAAAAGTCAGAGCAGCAATAAGTTTAAGGTTGTTGTTTTTTTTTTGGCAAAGTTTTAAAATCTATTTTATTTTTCTTACTTTTACAATGTAAGACATTATTGATGTTAACTTCATACTCAACAGTCTGCAGTTGTCCAATTCAATTACAGATCTGCACATGTTATTTTGTCAAAATGCAGGTTTAAAAAAAAAGAAAACTGAAACCAAATAACATATAAGACGTTTATACCCATTTTAAACAAAGTTCTAAAGGGTCTAAAGTAAAAAAAACAAAAAAATGGCTGATTAACTGTTTAAATTGCCATATTCACAAAGGTTTGTCATAATGTACACTGTAAATCTAAATTAAGTAAATGACACTAAATTTTAGATGCATTTGATAATTCACAACATTTTAGGGAACAATTAAAAATAAAATTTTAATGTTAATATATATTTTACTCTGGAATTCTATTTTTTATTAAAGTTTTAATTAAAAAAATAATATTAAAATGAATTATTATTTATTTATTTATTTATTTTTTAAAATGAAGAATGTATTGTTATTATTATTATTATTATTATTATTATTATTATTATTATTATTATTATTATTATTATTATTATTGGTAGTAGTAGTGGTAGTATTAGTGGTAGTATTTATTTATTATTAATTTTTTTGAAGATTGTAATAAATGTCTATTTTAACAGTACTTATATATTATATCTGAACTTCAGAATACATTTACTACTGTAAAATTTACAATTCACTTAAATAAAAAATAATTTGTAAATTAAACTAAAAGATATATTTTGTAAAAAAAAATTGTCAGTTCAAATATCTTGTCTTTTTCCTACAGCTTTAAACGTAATGCAATATATGTGTAACATGTGTGTAATATGTGTAATATATGTTTCTGGATGAGAAAGCATTCGTATAAAATTACACCATTCTTTTGTTTTTACTGGCAGTAAAGACTGCAAAGTGTTCTGAGCCAAACAGTGAGGTATTAAAGTTTAATCCTAGATATCAATTCTAGATATGAATAAATAAGTAATAAGACGAGCTGTGTATTGCTGAGGGGGGACAGGCTGGTGATTGCTGTGTCAGCGTTTCCCGTTTGTATGAGCGTTTGTGTTTCCCTGCGTGTCGTTTTGCAGGAGAGTTTGGACCGTGGGGACCTGCAGATTTCCTCCTTGACAGATGAAGACGTCCAGACGGCCGAGGGGAGTGAAAACACAGGGGCTGCTTTCCTCACCGCAGCTCACGTGATCCGGCCGGCCGAAGGTCCTCGTTCTGAATCTAGGTATGTCAGCTCTGCTTCGGGGGCTGATTAGAAAACCCCTGAAACATTTACGTGTCATTTTGTGAGCTTGCTGTGATCTATGATATTCCCGTTTCCCAAACGTTCAGATAAATCAGGCTCTAAACTCTGGGTGGAGCGGATTCTCTGGCCTGGAGGAAGGAAGTTTTACAGCTTGTGAAAGAAGTTTGTTCAGTCGCAGGCACGCACCAGGATCCACGTGGAGGTAAAGCGAGTGAGTACAGTGGGTTTTACAGCCCCACAGTGTGTGTTTTTTATGCTTTCTCCTCAGATGGCTTTTGGCTGGTGGTAATGGAGATGAAGGAGAGGAATGGAGACTGTATCTGGCAGGTCGATTCACTGTTGATCAGATACGGAGGCTACATAGCGTTCGTCTGACTGCGGCTTTAGAAACAGGCAAACACTGGGGCTGACGGTTTGAGGGGAATTCCACTAAAACTCTATTTACATACAGTAGAACTGAGTGTACTGATGATATAACAGAGACGCCTGATAACAGTACACTGAAAATTATAACTTAATAAATTTATATGTGATAGTAAATAATAAAAATATATTCTAGTCAACATTAAAGTGTTAACACATGCATTTTTGTTTTTTAACTAAATACAATTAATCATGTTAAGTTTACAGAGTATGATGACATTTTACCAATTTAATCTAACCATTTAAACACAGCAACACTACTTTTAAGTTCAGAAGGTAGATTACTTTTTATTTATTTATAGATATTTAAATATGGATTAAATATCATAACTAACTCTCACTACCCTTCCTTCCCTTTTTCTCTCTTAAGACGTAAGACTGTGCAACAAGTGCGATTAATCAAAATAAATCACAGAATATTCTTTTAATTAACCCAATCAGTGAACACACCTCATGTTAAAAGAAATGGTGCCTAAAATATTTTATAATATTTTATGCATTCACCCATTTGTCACTGTCACTAATTGGGTCAATATAAATGGTAAAGTCTGTTAACTTACTTCCTTGATTTTTTAAAGGAAATTATTATTATTATTATTATTATTATTATTATTATTTGATTAATTTAATTGTTAATATACAGCTCTGGAAACAATTGGAAGACCACTTCATTTTCTGAATCAACTTCTCTGACTTTGTTATTTATAGGTATATATTTGAGTAAAATGAACATTATTGTTTTATTCTATAAACTACGGACAACATTTCTTCCAAATTCCAAATAAAAATATTGTCATTTAGAGCATTTATTTGCAAAAAAATGAGAAATGGATTAAATAAAAAAGAGGCAAATCTTTCAGACCTCAAATAATGCAAAGAAAACAAGTTCACATTTATAAAGTTTTATGAGTTCAGAAATCAATATTTCTTGGAATAACCCTGGTTTTTTATCACAGTTTTCATGCATCTTGGCATGTTCTCCTCCACCAGTCTTATACACTGCTTTTGGATAACTTTATGACACTCCTGGTGCAAAAATACCCCTCTCTCTGTTTTTTTTTTCTCTTAAGACTTACTATGAGCAACAAGTGTGATTAATCAAAATAAATCACTGAATATTCTCTTTT